>NC_052360.1:61367378-61497422 GCF_009727055.1 Benincasa hispida | reverse complement strand
TTTATTTTTCAACCAATCTTTAAAATATTTTTAATTATTTTTAAATTTAGTTTTTATAATATAAATCAAAATTAAGTTTTCGATTTTATTTTAATATTAAAAAAAATTAGACAGAAATTCTAACCATACTAACATTTTAGTTTTCCATAAAATAAATAACTCAAATAAACCAAACCAGGCAAATTAAAATTGTTTCATTATGGATATGCTAGGGTTGAATTTCATTATTATTTAGTCAAAATTATTAGGTTGAGTGTACAATGTGTATCAACCAAATTCAACACCAACTAATTATCCCTACAAATATCCATAACATAAATTAAACACTACTTTCTTTGTAGTTGACAAGACAAATCATTAATTTTTTTCAACTAGTATTTATTAATTTTGGAAAAATAATCTCCCTCCTAATCTTCCTACCCATAAAAGAGTTTAGTGGTCATAAACATGCCTAGTATTGGATATTAGCTAAATTAAAACAATTGATATTTGTTAAATCACTAATTTTTATTTACCTTCTCCACATGTTGGTTGAATTCTCAACTGTAACAAAACATTATTCCAATTAAATCGAATATAGTTCAATTAGCATCCATATGTGTCGGAAAGTACAAGGTCTGTGATTCAAATTATCCTATCCAAATATATTAAAAAAAATAATAAATAAAACATTAAACACCATTCCATTGCTAGGTCTTGTTTATTAGTTTTATATACTACTGTCCATTCACCAAGTCCAAAAGTAAATTTTCTGTCGAATTTCTATGTGAATTTTTTTATTTATCTATTTCAGTTGCATTTGATGAATAAGTAGATTGACTAAAGTTTTCTAGCCAATAAAAATACACAATCAAATCAGCAAATATGGCAGCATTATAAATTTATATCTCCATGACAATGTACAAGTAAGTACATACCTTTCATTACAGGGGCCTAGGAATAAGATTAGATATAACTAAAATAATGCTATATATATATATATATATATCATTTAAAGTCTTTCCATTCCTTATAAGCAAAGATGGGTCTTTCGGTGGTTGTTTGAAGTTATCTTGACAATCGTCGACCGTCGTCATGACGCAAAATGTTGCAATGTTGACACCATTAAAGTTACCAATGGCCAAATTGTTTAGAGTATTTTCAATGTCATTAAAGGCCTCGTCATAGTTCTTAGAGCAAGAGGAATATCGTTTCTTAAGTTGGGAATGGGTTGTCGTTGCTGCAAGTGAGTTGGCTAGAGTCAAGTATTTGCATTTGTATGGTCAAGGTTGAGTGTATAAGTGGCCAATATCTTCAGGTCTATACTGCCTGCAGTTCTCAACACACTAACGCAGAATGGTAGATTTTTAGTTTTCGGACAGATGCTTGATACTACGTCATCTGATGGTGTCGTGTCCCCATATGAAAGAACACTGGACAAAAGAAAACTAGGATTGAGGGGAAGACTCGAAGATTGAAATTGGAATTGGAATTGGTCATTTCCTTTTTCTTTTCGATTATTGTCATTTGATATGAGTCATTCCAATATATAGAGAGGAATTTTAGAGAAATGGTTCTTTTCTATCCGAGTGAAAAGGAAGCTAATGGAGGAGACAATTGACAAAGAAGTTTTCATTTGGAAGAGAGACTTTATAGGACAAGCAAATGGCAAAGATGATAGCATAAATATTTAAATCTATATTAAATAAACTTAACCCTAGATCATTAATGCTAAATTGTCAAGAATAAATAACATACCGAATTCCATTATAATTGATGATAGCTTTGGGATGACAATGACTTTAAGATGTCTATATTCTTCCTCAACCAAAACTCCGAATGCCCTTAGTGGGATCTTTCTTTAGATGGGATTCAAGAAAGACTGAATCCTTATCGGTTTTGGTATATTGAGGACCATAGCCCTAAGGTCTCTTTATATACTAGTTCAATTAGGGTTCCCATTAAACCCTAATTAACTAGGAATGGACTTCTACCCGTTAAGTCCATACTCAATTAGGAATCTAAGGCCTTAATTAATTAGATCACATAATAAGGCTCAATCTATTAAAATAACCCAATGTGATAAATTATTAATCTACATACATAGCCCATATTTTAATTAAACATATTATTATTTAAATATATCTAAAAATCTCCCACTTGAGCTATGTCTGTGACCTTAAGCATGCATAAACAAGTTATTTTAATAATAGAATTCCCCTTTAGTTCAATTTGGTCCATCTCCTGTATTAGTACGAAATCAAGGCAGTTTTTGTCACTACTCTTGTAGCTAAACCTTCTTTGATCACCAATTCCAATACATTCAATGACATAAATCAAGTATAGATGGATATAATGGAAACTACATGCAAAGTGATCTAGATCATGTCTGTTTCCAACTGGTTCAAATTCCTTAATGAGATCATTCTTAAAAACTTTATGCTAAATTGCATGCATGATAAACGATTTCAGATAATAAAACATAAATCAACAACTTTATTCTATATAGAAAATAAATAAAATAAGGTCAAAGAACATCCTTAATAACAACCTCCCACTAAACCATGGAATCAGAAAAGTGACTAACACCCATGTGAACAACATGCTCATGAAAAACTTTAGGTGATAAACCTTTAGTCAATGGATCTGCCACCATAGAGTTTGTTCCTATGTGTTCTATCAAAATTTGACCATTATGAACTCTTTCTTTGACAACCAGAAACTTTACGTCTACATGTTTTGACTTCATATTGCTTCTATTGTTAGAATACATCATTGTTGATTTACTGTCACAAAATAATTTTAGTGGTCTTTCAATGCCAACCACTATCCTCAGTCCAGTGACAAAATTTCGCAACCATATTCCATGATTGGATGCCTCATAACATGCTATAAACTCTGCAGTCATGGTAGAAGAAGCCATAAATGTTTGTTTAACACTTTTCCTGGATACAACTTCTCCAGCCAACATGAAGATATAGTCTGAAGTAGATCGAAAAATGTCTTGACATCCAGCATAATCAGAATCAGAATATCTAATGATCTCCAAAACTTCTAATCTTTGATAAGTGAGCATATAATATTTTGTTCTCTGTAAATACATCAAAACCCGTTTGACTGCTTTCCAATAATCCGTCCCCGAGTTGCTCAAATATCTGCCTAACACTCCAACTATAAATACAATATCTGGACGCGTACATACTTGAGCATACATTAGACTTCCAATGGCCGATGCATAGGGAACCTTCTGCATCTCCTTAATTTCGAGTATGGTCTTGGGGCCTTGACCTAAATGAAATTTATCACCTTTAGCAATCGGGATATCGCCTGATGCACAATATTTCATACCAAATCTACTCAAAATCTTTTCAATGCAGTTCTTTTGTGACAATCTCAAAATAC
This sequence comes from Benincasa hispida, assembly GCF_009727055.1. Lineage (NCBI taxonomy): Eukaryota > Viridiplantae > Streptophyta > Magnoliopsida > Cucurbitales > Cucurbitaceae > Benincasa > Benincasa hispida. The sequence goes on along the minus strand of NC_052360.1, from coordinate 61,494,041 downwards.
CTTGAGAACGATCTCGTAGTATTTCAATTCCTAATACAAAAAAAGCATCACCAAGATCCTTCATCTCAAAATTCTTTTTGAGAAATCTTTTAGTGTCATGCAATAAACCTACATCATTACTAGCTATGAGTATGTCATCGACATATAACACCAGAAAGATTGATTTACTCCCACGGAACTTGTGATATACATAACCTTCCACTATATTCACCTTAAACCAAAGGAGGTTATCACTTCATGGAATTTGTGATACATTGACGAGAGGCTTGCTTGAGACCAAAGATGGATTTCTTCAATTTTCACACTATAAACTTTGAATTACCAGACACAAAGTTTTTTGGTTATACCATATAAATGGTCTCATCAATGTTCCCATCTGATGTAGTTCTAAATCAAAGTGAGTTACCAGTGCCATGATTACCCTAATAGAGTGTTTCAATGAAACTGGAGAGAAAGTCTCTTTGTAATCAATGCCTCCTTTTGAGTAAAACTCTTTGCAATAAGACAAGCCTTATATCTTTTGAGTAAAACTCTAGCATTTCCTGTCTTAAACAATGATCTAAAAGTAGGATCATAAAACTTGAAGTCCCGAGAGTGCTCAGAATACCCAACAAAATAGCAGCTAATAGTTCTTGAGTCCAATTTTCTTTCATTACACCTGTAAGGCCTAGCCTCAGCTGGACAACCCTAAATGTGAAGATGCCTAATGCTAGGCTTCTTTCCTATCCACATCTCATAAGAGGTTTTAGCTATTGCCTTACTAGGTACCTTATTAAGGATATATGCTACAATCTTTAGTGCCTCACCCTAGAGGGATTCTGGTAGAGAAGAATGACTAATCATACTTCTTACCATATCCTTAAGTGTTCTATTTTGCCTTTTCGCTATACCATGCATGCTAGGTTTGCCCAACATAGTGTATTGCAGGACGATTCCACATTCCTTTAGGTATTTGGCAAAAGGCCCTGGACGTTGTTCTCCTGATCCATCATATCTACCGTAATATTCACCACAACGATCAGATTTGACAGCCTTAATTTTCTTTCCAATTTAAATTTCAACTTTAGCTTTGAAAACCATGAAACATTCAAGGATTGAGACTTTTCATGAATTAGGTATAGGTACCCATATCTTGAATAGCCGTCTATGAACATAATAAAATATTTTTGTCCATTCCAAGAGGTCGTAGGTAATGGACCACAAATGTCTGTATGTATTAGTTTTAAGACGTCTGAGCATTTGTTGACACCTAATTTCCTTATGTTTGTCTGTTTTTCCTTAATACATTCCACACAAACGTTGAAATTACTTAAATCAAGGGAATCAAGAATTCCATTTGACACAAGTCTCTGAATTCTCTATTTAGAGATGTGATCTAATCGCTTGTGCCATAACATAGCGGAATTCTCATTTAATTTATGCTTTGTACCACATGAATTAGATAACAGGATCTTGTTAAATGAAGCAAAGCATATATAGACTATCAATTAAAGAACCGGTACCAATAAGATTCTAACTTTATTATTTCCAAAAGAACAAGAAAAACCAAATTTGTTCAAACTGGAAATAGAAACTAAATTCCATCCAAATGATAGTACAACAAAAGTATCATTCAGATCTAAATAACAATCAGATTTTAAAAGGAATCTAAAATTCCTAATAGCTTCAATGGGAACGCTTTGCCATCGCCCACATAGATGAATCTTTTAGCATCACTTGGTGGTCGACTCCATAGACAACCCTGCATTGATTTACTTATGTGAGTAGTAGCACCAGAATCTTCCCACCAAGTATCTGTAGGTACAGAAGCTAAATTAACTTTATAACAAACCAAAGTAAGAAGTTTACCCTTCTTTACACGCCACTTGGTGTACTTGGGACAATCTTTCTTGAAATGACCTTTCATTTTGCAGAACAAATAAGGATTTTCAGTAGCTTGTTTCTTGGTTTTATTCTGCTGAGATGTCCCTTCTGTAGCATCCACAAATTTCTTTTTCTTCTTATCACGAGAGCTTGTTGCCAAGTGAGCACTTTATTTCCTTTCTCTCTTAATCCTATCTTATTCTTGCACACATTATGAGATAAGCTCATTAATACTCCATTTATCCTTCTAAGTATTATAGTTTGTCTTAAACTGAGTGAATTGTACAAGGAGAGAGATAAGTACAAGATGCACGAGTAAATTTTCATTTATCTCAATATCAAGTGCCTTTAATTTACCTACGAGATTGGACATTTCCATAATGTACTCCCTTATGTTTCCATTGCCCTTATACCTCATAGAAGTTAAAGAAGTCAAAAAACTACTTGCTTCCCCTTTTTCATTTTTAGCAAAATATTTCTCAATATGAGCAAGGAACTTATTGACATTTTCACTTTCCGTGATAGAGCCCTGAAAAGACTCCAGAATGGAGTGTCTAATGATCATCAAACACATGCGACTTGACCGTTTCCACTTCTCTATATTAGCCATATTTGGCTGTTCTTCACATGGTCTTCTTTGAGAAAAATAGAATTTGTTGATACAAACACTTTATTTTCTTCACGATTGAAGAAGTATTCAACTTTTTGGTAGCCTACAAATAGGCATACTTTTGAACAACGTTTCAATTCTTTAGGGTTTTGCACCAACACATGTGTCGGTCGTCGCAAAATTTTGAAATAACATAAACAACCTTTACGTGTCGTAAACAAATTTTACGACCTCTTCATGACTCATATGAATTTTCAGAAACACTCTTAATGGAAACTATGTTAAAAAGAAAAATGTATACAACAGCCTCTACTGCGTATCCCTAAAACAAATTGGGCAACTGAGGATATCTTATTTATCAACCAAACGATGTCTAACAGGGTTATGTTTCTTCTTCCCGATACACCATTCTACTGAGGTGCCAGATGTATAGAGTTGCAACTGGATTCCATGTTCTATCAAATAGTCTTGGAATCTCAGGTCTAGATACTCTCCACCTTAATCTGATCGTAATGCCTTAATCATTTTACCTAACAAATTCTCAACTTCCACCTTATACACCTTGAACTTTTCAGGTGCTTTGTACTTATGATGAATTAGGTAACCATAACCATACCTTGAATAATCAACTATAAAACTGATGAAATATCCATACCCTCCTCATGATTTAATATTCATTGGTCCACAGAGGTCTGAATGCATGAATTTTAAGGGTTCCTTGGCTCTAATACCTTTTCCAAAAAAAAAAAAAAAAAAATCTTTTAAGCATTTTACCCTCAAGGCAAGACTCACACAGAGGTAAGGAGTTGTCTTCTAATTGGCTTAGATGACCACTTTTAAACAATCTCTCAATCCTATTGAGATTAATGTAACCAAGTATTAAGTGCTACAGATATGCACTTGAAGAATCTTTTTGCCTTTTGTTTTTCGTTCCAGCCGTTTTAACATCTCGATATTTAAAATAGACTTTGCTTTGGTTTGGTTTTAACATATTAGTTATTTTCTAGTATAACAAATAAGAATTCTTCTTTTGCTAATGAACATTTCATTTATGTCAAAAGATACCGTATACAATTATTCTAACAAGAGATAGATATAATTCTTTTCATTTTAGATACGAAAAGTGCATTATCTAATATAATGAATCTATCGCCAAATAACAACTTCAAAAACTCCCACTAATTTTGATGAGATAACCTCTCCTATTCACAACCCTGAGAGTTATCTCGCCTTCTACAAGTATGCTTCAGAAATTAGTTTCCTTGTTTTGCTTTTTCGGCTTTCTTCTTCGCAAGTTACTTTGGACAGTTTCTTTTCCAGTGCTCGTTCTTGTTGTAGTAGAAACATTTTCCTTTATCTACAACTTCAGCCTTGCCTTTGTGGCTAGTAGAAGTCTTTCCTTTCCTCTTACCTTTTTTTCATTGGAACACTCTTGTTCTTAGAAGAAGAAGGGCCAGACTTTGTCCTAGAGGACCATCCTCTGTAGACTTTATTCCTGGTGGTAACATTTAGCTCTACTTCCTATCCCTTAGATTTCAAGAAGGACTGATGAAGAAGTAGGTTTATCGGTCCTTAATGCAAGGTCCAAATCCATACACCCGAGAAGTATCTCTAGACTTTTCTTCCAAATCTTGAAGTTCTATCCATTCAACTTAGGATTGAACTCAAATTTCCAAATATTTGAGTAAGATCAACTAAAACAATAAACAACAAAACATATGCTCACAATTAAAATATAAAAAAATAATTTCACATATATGGTGGGCCTCTTTAACAAGATACCTAGCACAACATTGATGTCCAATCTTTGGGAAAAAAAAACACCAACTGTAAATGGTACTCTTAACGCAGTAATCAAAGTATTGACAATAAACTTTGTCAAGAGATAGCCTTTCTTGTGACCGACTATTTTTCACATGAGCAATCTGTGAGAGTTTAGAACCTAACTTAGATGGCCAAACAGAATGTACAAACAATCAGCAGCATAAATCGAAAGCAATAAAGAACGAACACCAAGATATAGAGTGGTTCGACCAATTTGGTCTACATCCACTTTGAGAACCAACTTGATTCAATTTCATTATAAGTAATGAGGAATTTACAATTACAGATAATCAACAATAATCACCAAAATTTTGATACCCATTGATACCGAGAGATTTGCACATGGTGTCGCCTCTGAAACAAAGAACAGCTCGTTGACAAACAGCACAAGTCAAGTGTGCTACCCACCTCTGATTGGCAAACTCACACATAGACCCGCACTTCCTCTGTCGCTGACGACCAGCTAACCCACACGCTGAACCAGAACCCACCGAAACCAAGATGCTTACCTAGACCGGACAAGACACTTACGCGGACAGCCACGCTCGAACGCCGTCGGACACCTGCCTGTTAATGACAAATACCCACGTCGGACAGCACCTAATGCCGACTCTTTGCTACTGAAGTCAACGCTGGCCCAATGCTGTCTCTTTCTCTCGCTCCCGGTGGTCTGCGTGTGTATGTCTTGTTCTTGTTGGGGTTTTTGCCCTAAAGTCTCGTGTCTTATAGTTTGTAAACAACTTTGTACGAACACTTGTGATGTATAATATATATATGATATTTACTTCACTTCTTGACTTTGCACATTTAGATGTTTTTTATTTTACCACAAACCATAAACTTAATATTCCTGGTTGTCTTTATGTAACATAAGCATGTATGTAATGACATACAAGTGGATCATGTCTTAAGTGACAACCAAAATAGTCTATAGTATATGGATGTAGGAGGGATACCTTATCCTGGTAATACTACGGATGCGGCCCACTTTGTGGAATTGTTACAAATGTTGTGACTTGTCACAGATGGTCTGATCCTGATCATTCATGTAATGGACATGTGAGTGAGGGTGTCCTATACAAAGAGTTTGTATAAGACCTGACCTCGAAGTATTAATGTCTTGTCATATAACTCCGTTCATGACTGAGACTTCACTTCACTAAGATGACAATAGGTAACATGACTTCAATCCTGAGTGAATTGGGAACTTTTGCCATTGAGGGCAGTCCTTTGATTTGCATGGGTGCGAGTGGCCAGAGCACCAACTCAAACCTACGATTTTGGGGATTCGTTTGATTTGGGAGCTGGGAACTCAGGTTCACAAGATAGAGTTCACTCCTTCCCCAAAGTAAGGGTAAGTAGATAGATTGCGATCTTAAAGGCTGATCCCAGGGATTGAACAATGTGGCTCCACGCACCTTCTCATGGCCCGAGAGGTGTTCACACATAGTAGGACTATGTTGTATTGTTCATTAGAGGGATCAGTGGTACTTAAGGAGGAAGATGTAACTACAAGGGCAAAACGATAAATTGGTCTGCTGTAATTACGAGCATCTGTGAAGGGTCATCGCACTGATGATTGGTTATATCCAATGGACATAGAAATATATCTATGGCAAGAAGAGTTCAACTTCGGTCTTTAGTGGAATGTCTGGCAGTTAACGATGGTGGATATCGTGACTAAAGAGTTCAGTCAGCTATTCACGTACCGTTGGAGCTTTGAGCCATAGGTCCATAAGGTCCTCTTGGTAGCTTAGATACAATTGAAAGTCAGTTTGAAATGTTCAAATTGACAAGAGGGAGTTCAATTATATATGATATAATTGAACGAGTTATTAAATATGATATAATTAACTTTATGTATGAGATACATTAATTTGGAGGAAATTGGATATAAATATGATTTATATCTAGTAAAGGAAAATATTATAATTAATATATGATATTAATTTATATGTTATGAATATGATGAGATCACATTCATTTGATGGTTATAATGGAAATGAGATGGCGTCTCTTTTGTTCTAATAACGAATGAGTGTATTGAAAGATCACTTTTAGATGCATAAATAGCTGACAGTGTGTTAAGAATGAGATGCACGAACATTGTGTAAAGAGAGTGTCATCGCTTAGAAAATCAGTGCCTATATGATAGTGCCTGCACGATAGTTTACATATACGATATTGCTAAGCGATCATTTAGCTCCTGATATTTACTAAACGATCATATAGACGATCGCTTAGTTTTTCCTACACGATCGTTTAGACAATCGCTCATCCTTTTCCTACACGATTGTTTAGACGATCGCTTGCTCTTTCCTACACGATCGTTTAGACGATTGCTTACTTTTTCCTATACGATCGTATACTTCACCTAAATGATCAAGCATCTTATCTATGAGATAGATGACCTCATCTCCCACTTGTTTGATTGTTGAGTACAGTCTCTCTTCTTCCTTCCCTCTACCAACAAAGCCCACACTTTGGATTCACACTCCAAAAATACTGAGGGCTCTGAGTGGTGGTGTCATATCTGTTTCCTACTATTCGAGTGGTGATTGTTCGAGGTAGACGGTTGGGTTTTAGACTCACTATGAAGAAGAAATCTTCACCTGGTATGACCTCTTGATCTTTTTAGTATTATGAATGCATATTAGTATGTTTGAATGTATATGTGATAATTCTGTGACAATGAATTGGAAAAGATCCACTTCCACTCGTAGGTACTCTTGAATAAGAGTTCCTTCAATTGGTATTAGAGCACTCGGTTTCTGAAATTCCAATTCATTCTTGCAAAAGAATTACATTTACATTCACGGTGGGTGCAACATGTCTACTCTTTGTTTTAATTGTTAATTCGTTTGTGAATGTGTGGATTAATGGAAATTTCTAGGATGTAACCTCGGTTTGTTGAATTCTCTAGTTAATTGTTAAGGCCCCTGCATTTTTTGGGCATAATTAATTGCTTTTGAGCCTGTAAATTCAAAGTTAGTTTTGTTTTGAATCGTTCGTGATGAAGTTCAGAGTAAGGTTTTTGGTTCTTCATGGAAGAAGATGATCAAGTGTTGGTCGATTCGTGTAGATATGAGGTAGACGATCGCTGAGTATTAGATGCTCGGTTGTCGTTTAATGCACGCGCGTACTAGACGATTGTATAGCTCAACAAGCCTCATCGCTTAGTTACTGAATATACGATCGTGGAGTAATTGCATGGTAAATCGTTTATCTTTCACGTGCTATGCGATCGTCTAGACTATCAGGCTTCACGACCTAATTATTGTCTATGCGATCATTTAGCTTTTACACTATTGTCTAGTGTGTGCTCCACAATCATTTACCTAGAGGCATTTACTAAACAATGGGAGCTTTGCCTAGTGGTTCAAGACTCTGTTCGCTTGTGAACCGATTTGCTGATGCATTATCTTATGCGGTGAATTTATGAAAGGAATTACGGTGATGGAAAATGCATTATGCAATAAGTTTTCTCAGTAGAATCCAAGTATAAATCCTACCGAGTTTCCTGGTAAGTCCAAGTTCGAACTCAGGGACTAAGGAAAACGATATGTGGTGGTAATTCTTAAGATAACTTTGCGGTAACAAATAAATTAATGATTGGTTGGTTTGTTGTTTGCGGTATAAAATATATGCGACAGAGTTAAGAAAAGAGTTAATATTACGAAAGATGCGATGAGTATGCGGGGAACGGGTTGAGAAGGGGTTTAGCTAACACTTCCTAGGATTGCGTTCATGTTATGCGATCATGCAACACAAATACAATAGCAAATCATCTCTCAATGCAAATGCTACTAGTTCTAGTTTTAGAACGCATGCGATATATGCGATAAGTCTATAGGACCTACACATAAGCCTCTATTCTTGTTTATGCGATGATGAATGACACACACATACAAGGCGACTGTATAATACCATAACCTATCTCTAGGGTGCATGCGATGCATGTTGGCAATAGAGCTTATCTCTAAGTCCCTAACTCTTGCTTATGCAGATTTAATCTTACTCTCTCGAGTCTAGATTCTAATCTAACTCTCTCAAGTCTTAGGTTCTTTCTTTAGACTCTCTCTCGAGTAGCTCTAAAGGGATGTTAGGCGCAACATAAAACAAGATAATCGCATGCGATGAAGATCCTAGGTCATGTTAGCTAAGTTCTTCTCAACCCATTCGATAGATTTAGCTACTCATGCGTACTTTTAAGAGAGTGAACAGATGTAGATAAGCAAGTTCTATTTTATAGATATAGAATTGAAATACAGAATAAAAATACGAAATAAGAATAAAGAGCCTAGTAGCAATCTCTTGCTTCCCAAGGCTTTTTACACTGTTCTTCTCTACTCTGTTCAAAAGATAATCTTGTCTCGCAAGAGTCGACTCTCTCTCTGTTTTTTCACGCCTCCTAGGTTCTTTCTCAAGCTGACCAAGGCGATCTTTTGGTCTCTTCCCTTCTCTCGCTCCGTTTTCTAAGTAAAATAAAACTATGAACAAGGCTAAGAAAATTATCTAACTGTCGAACTAGACGAACTCCTTTACTGAAAGTGGCTGATGCTTAATTTTTATGAAGTGGAAATGTGGGTGATATATATTGATGAAATCGCATTGTGCACTCAAGTTTCCTTAGCGGAATCCAAGTGTAAATTCCACTGAGTTTCCTGGTATGTCCAGGGTCGAACACAAGGACTTATGAAAACAAGTTGTGTTGGTAATTTTTATGAAAACTTTGCAGTGGCCAAATAAATAAATTGTTGGTTTGTTGTTGATTGCGTTAATGGGAAAATAAAAAAATGCGGCAAATTTGAGAAAATTCAGTTGTGTGATAGATGCACTGAGTATGCGATGGACGGGTTGAGAAGATCTTTAGCTAGCGTTACTTTGGAATGCGTCAGACTATACAATCATGCTACCACCATGCACAACAAGTCACTTTCCAATGCAAATGCGATGCTCCTAAGTCTAGGACGCATGTGTTGAATGCAAAAGTGTCCATAGAGCTTATCCCTAAGTCTCTACTCTTATCCTATGCGATGATGCAAAATGCATAAAAGCAAGGTGACCGCATATCATATCCTATCTCTAGGATGCATGCGATGCGTTGATAACAAATAGTGCTTATTCCTAAGCTCCCATCTCTTGTTTATACGTTCTAATCTGACTCTCCCGAGCCTAGATTATAACCTGACCTTCCCTGCCTAGATCCTATCCTTAGATACCCTCCCGAGTATCTCTAATGAACGAATGAAGCATACATAATACAAGATAATCGCATAGAGTGAAGATTCCCTAGTTGTGCTAGTTAAATGCTTCTCAACCCATTCAATTGATTTAGCTACTCATGCGTAAATAATAGAGAGTGAACAAATATAGAGAAATATATTCCATTTTGATAAATGAGTGGAGCACAAAATAACAATGGAAGTTAAAGGTAGAGAGCCTGGTAGCAATTCCTTGTTGGCCAAGGCTTTTACACTGTAATATTTATTCGGTTCTAAAGATGTTCTCGCTTCTGCAGGCGTCGGCCCTCTCTCTGTCTTTGAAGCTGCCGACGCTCTCTCAAGCTTACAGAACGATCTATCGGCATAACCTTCTCTCTCGTGTCCGCCTTAAAACGAAAGAAAATTATGAACAAGGACGTATGAAACTTTGAACTAAAGAATGGTGAACTGGTTAACCAGTCAACCCCTTTTCCGAAAAATGCCTCTAGTATTTATAGAACATCCAAGGTGAACGGTTGCTTATCTGTCATGATTGTACAGATGGGACGAATTTAATTCCTGACTGATGTACCGAATATTTGTCATCGAAAAGCTGAATATACTTGTGATCGTTATCGACTGTCAACTTAATTCGGATTCGACTGTCATCAGCTTTCTGTCCCATCATGATTAATTAGCCTTTCACCCAAATGCACCCTCCATGTTGTGTTGAACAAGTATGCGGCAATCTTCTCGAGCGAATGTTTGCGAATACAATCATCGCAAAGTCTTACGGTGAAGTTACGCTTGACCAATGATTTCCTATGATCGTAATTCTTGCATTACGTCAACGCATATTCTGCATAAAAATAGTAAAATCAATTGTTCCTATGCGATGAATGCATGTGATCGCAATATTATGAAATCGGTGCTTGATGGACACAATTTAACATCTTTTATCAATGCAATCCAATATTGTTTAAGAACTTAGCACTATGATAATGTGCATTTCTGCCCGTTATCAGTAGCCTCTGGTATTTATAGAGCTTCGGGGTGAAAGGCTTCTTCTCTCGTATGATTGTACTGTTGGGATGACATTAATTCTCTGTCTGATGTGCCGAATATTTGTCACCGAAAAATTGAGTGTACTTGCTACAGTAATTCATTAACGGCCTGCCAACTTAATTCGGAATCGACCGTCATCAGCTTTCTGTCCCATCGTGATTTATTACGCTTTTCACCCAGATGCGCCTACCAAAGTTGCGCTGGCTCTATGCGGCAACCTTCTTGAGTAGATATTTGTGAGCGCAAATAACCACGTAGCCTTGCGGTAACGCAATCTTTTGATGCGCTCGACCATTGATTTTTTTTGGATCGCATTTTCCATCTTGCGTCAACGCATATTCTACATAAAAATTCATAAGTTAACTGTTTTAATACGATGGACGCCTGCGACCGCAATATTGTGAACTTAATGCTTTTTTGACGCAATCTTGTATATTTTTATCAATGCAAACTTGCATTATTTTATAACGTGCATTTCTGGCTGTTATCATTTGCTCAGCTGAATTATGTAAATTGATTGTTTTCTCATTTTGATTTTTGTTTTGGTTCATCCTAGTCCATTAATCCATGGTATTATACATGTGATGTACATATATATATATATATATATATATTGTGATATGGTATGCACACATAGATAAATCCCACCCTAGGTCATGCATATTCTCTTTATTATAAGTGTTATGATTTAGTGAAGTATGATTTAATTTACATACGTGCATGCTCATGCATCATATAATATAAGGATTATATTTATGTATGATTTATTTATTTAACGTTATATTTATTAGCGTATAAATACTTCGTTATGTGGCATGAGTGTTTTAGTTGTTTATTTTATAAATGGTTATAAAATGAAACTAGAACTAAAATAATTAGTAAAAGATTAATACGTAGAAAATCTATCTATAATAGACCTTTTGTCTAAGGCGGGTTCTGTCTAGGCTGGGATATTTAAGATGACGGCAATGAAACACCCCTACCTGAGAACCTACATAGAAAGGTAATTTAGATAGATTTAATGCATGCATGCAAATTAAGGCCAGTCCATTAAAGAATTTAATGTGACTACTTGGATTTGTTAATTTTTTTTTTCAAAGACAAAAATTGTTTTTTAGCAAATTTAATAATTAAATTAGATTATTATCAGTAGTTGAATAGTCTAGGTTAATAAACCCCTAGGTAGAACATTTAGTGGGAGGTACTTGGGGCATTTGATGCTTCATGTTCACTTCTCGCGTTTCTCCCTCATAATCCATACCATGAGATCTACCCTCGACCTCGATGCACCTTTGGCGTGTCCCCCTAACAAATGGTGTTTGGGTAGATCAATATCAAGGTGGATGGAGAGAGTGTTCATAGTAAGTGGAAGCGAGAAGTACGACAGCATATCCCTCGGTCTCCTTCGTTGGATTGAATAAAGTTTCTGCGCATCGCCTCGTGGCACCCTGGGTGTGTCCCCCTATAAGATGGTTGTTTTGTGTGTTTCTTTATTTTATTCCTGTAAGAGGATAAGGTTACTTAGTCTTTTGCCCTAATCTGTTTTTTCCCTACGGAGGGCACATTAGGACGGGACTCTAGGGCCGAAAACGAGGGGTTACACTTACGCAGGATTGTCAAAGGTTAACTATTCTGGACTAAACAAATGATGGCTATTAGGTTTAGTTCCAAGAGTTGGTTTTACCTAATGGTTGAGAATGTCTCATCCCAGTGAAGGGACATCTGATCACCCCACCGATGATATTTGTCTTGCCTCGCTGGGGCATCATTGCAAAATAGAAGTCTTTTCACTTAGGGTACTTAGAATTTGTTTTGCTAAAACTAGTTGGTTAAATGATAACTTGTAGAAATACAAGTTATTTATACTGTTTTATTTAGATATTGAGGCCAAAAGGAAGAACAGTTGCATCGATAGTATGAAAATTGGCTAAGAAATACGAGAATTATAAATTGTCATCAATACACCCACTGACGCCATTACGATGGTAGAAAAGAATGTTTCAAGTCTGTTTTGTAGGAAATCAAGTCACCACATGCATTCATGACTCAAAGATAAAAAACAACACCGCATGCGGGCAAACGATCGAAGATGTACAGAGCAATGCAATTGCAGAGGATTCTGACGCGTGTACAGCTTTCATTTGTGCATTTTTGATGGGATTGATTACGTAACAAAAGGAATATTCACTCAACCATTTTAGGAACTACCTTAACAATAAAGTGGGGACCATAATGCAAAGAGTCAAAGCTTCGCCTATAAATAACTTCTGTAATTCCATTGAAAAAGGATACTAGATATGAGAGAATTGATACTTGTATATACTCGATCAGGGAGACTTGAATACAGATCTGAGAGAGAGACTGGTTGAGCGATTAATTGGAGTAGATTCAGGAAGAATCAAAAGACAAGGCCGAGAGGTGAGTCTCCAGGCAAAGAATCCTTTCAATCCCCACCGTTGAAGCTCTATACGAAGGTCACTACTACCAGACGAGCAAGCCTGAGAGGGAAGTTCTTCTCTTCATCCATTCCATACGCCGGCAAGAAAAACCTCCGTCCAGATCTGTGTCAAGACGTTGACACTCTTCTATATTTGTTTCTTTCTCGTTTTCATCACTTGTATTCATCTTCTTTAATCTATCATTCACACCATGTATCAGATGCTTAATTTTAGTATTAATTGTTATGATCATTTCCATCATCATCTCTCTGTCTGCTTCCGTTCATCCATGATTCACTTTCTCCATGATGTTTTCTTAATTCCCTGGGTAATTAATAAGAATTAAGCAAGTAAATTAATCTGTGTTAAGGAAATAATTTTGTTTAGCTAAAGCATGCTAGACGACATCTTCACTTGTGAGAGAAGAAGTGAAGATACCATTCTGCCTATCGAGAAAGGGTTGGAAGAATGCGTTAACTAAAGCGAGAAGTAATTCCAGAGATGGAAGCAACCTTGCGTTCATCACGTTCATCCCTGTTTCACCATAGAGATATGGGAACGCGGCCGATCACCGAGAGGTGTATGCTAAGGGAAAGTGGAACCTTAGTTACATCTTTAATGCAGTTAACAAACTTGCGATGTTTTTACTAATTATACTTTCTTTTTCTGATTCATACATAAAGACTTGCCATCGCATACCACGATCTTTTGTATAACTTCACAGTCAGTCTCGAACTTAGTATCATGTATCATGAATCTTGTATCTTGTATCATAATAGTTTAGAACTTTACTTTTATCGCACTTTTATTTTATCAACGTAATTTATGTTTATCACAAATTAAATTCATGTACAAACAAAATCTTTTATTAATTGTAAAACGGTCGCATATATCACGAAAGTAACACATTAACGAAAACAATCTCTGTGTTCGACCTCGGATTACTCTGAGAAACTTACGTTGGAATTATACTTGGTTTCAGCGCAAGGAAACTTGTGACAACACATTATTCCATAGCATACTACAAGCATATAGTTGACAACGCATATATTTAGAAGTAGTAATGCATAACACAACATCCACACTCCATTTCCATCTTTACGTCATCAAGTTTACTGCAACATAAGCTTGTTGATCAATCATCCATATTCATATTTGTTTGCATGCTGTAAGTAATAAGACACATTTCCCACATTTTACATTAAAAAATGTGGTTTTTTGCAAAGTCTTATAGAAGGTTATTCGTTTTTTTCAGCAACAATTTTTAATGGCTTCAGCCACTATCAATTTACTTAGCACCGAAAAACATAATGGCCAAAACTATTCAAGTTGGAAACATATGCTCACGACGATACTCATCATCGAGGATTTGAAGTTTGTCCTTACGGAAGAATGTCTTTCTATTCCACCTCAGGACGCTACTCGAAATAGTCGGGCGACATATGAGCATTGGACATGGACAAATGAGAAGGCCCGAGCCTATATTCTGGCCATTCTTAGTGACGTGTTGGCTAAGAAACACGAGTCCATGGTCTCAGCTCGTGAGATCATGGAGTCCTTGCGCGGAATGTTCGAATAACCGTTTGGGCAGCTCAAGCATGAGGCTCTAAAACACATCTTCAGCTTTAAAATGGAGGAAGCAACCTCTGTTCATGAAGACGTGCTGAATATGATGGTCTACTTTAACGTGGCAGAGATTAATGGGTCTAAAATCGATGAGGGCAGTCAGGTTAGCATTATCCTACATTCATTGTCGAAGAGCTTCTTCCACTTTGTTAGCAATATGATTCTTAACAAAGTGGACTACTCCTTCACCACTCTCCTCAACGAGTTTAAGACTTACCAATCATTGCTGAAAAGTAAGGAGAAAAAGGAAGGTGAGGCAAATGTTGTCTCATCCTCTAAAAGGTTCTATCGAGGTTCGACCTCAGGAACAAAGTCTGCACCTTCAACTTCTAACTCTGGAAAAGGGAAGAAGAATAAGGGTGGTAAGGGAAAGGGAATGCGTATGCTAACCCGCCATCTGTCACCCAGAAGAAGCGTCCACCACCGGTTGAAAACAGAAAATGTTTCCACTGGAACCAAGACGGAAACTAGAAGAGGAATTATCCCCGTTATCTAAAGGAAAAGAAGGCTGCCAAGGCAGACAAAGGTAAATATGATTTACTTGTATTAGAAACTTGTTTAGTGGAGAATGATGATTATGCTTGGATAGTAGATTCGGGCGCCACTAATCATGTATGTTCTTCTTTTCAGGGTATTAGATCCTGGCGACAGTTGGAGGCTAGTGAGATGACGTTGCGAGTAGGCACCGGTACGTCGTTTCAACTGTGGCAGTAGGAGACAACCAATTAACTCTTGTTGGATATGGTTCATTCGATGATGAGTTACGCTTCATTACCAGACTCGTTTTAGGGTTTCACAGTGGAGACTGCAGTATACATTCTCAATTATGTTCCTTCTAAGAGTGTTGCAAGAACACCTCTGGAGTTATGGAACGGGCGTAAAGCTAGTTTACATCACTTTTGTTGGGGTTGATGCCCTAAAGTCTCGTGTCCACTAGTTTGTAAACAGTTTGTACGAACGCTTGTGTTGTTAATATATGATATTTACTTCACAACTTGTATTTTGCTCAGTTGCTTGTTTTATTTGCTTTATCACAAGCCAATAAACATAAAATCCCTTGTTATCTGTATGTTACTAAAGCATGTATGTGGTGACATACAAGTGGATCATATCTTGAGTGATAACCAAAATGGTCTGTAGTATATGGATATAGGAGGGAAACCTTATCCTGGTAATGCTATGGATGCGGCCCGCTTTGTGGAATGGTCACAAGTGCTGTGACTTGTCACAGATGGTCTGATCCTGATCATTCGTGTTGGGGACACACAAGCGGGGGCGTCTATACAAAGAGTTTGTGTAAGACCTAACCACGAAGTGTTAACGTCTCGTTATATAACACCGTTCATGACAGAGACTTCACTTCACTAAGATAACCATAGGTAACATGACCTTAATCCTGAGTGAGTTGGGAACTCCTGCCATTGAGGGCGATCCTTTGATTTGTATGGGCGCGAGTGGCCAGGTCTCCGATTCAAACCTACCATTTTGGGGATTCGTCTGATTTGGGAGCTGGGAACTCAGCTACACAAGATGGAATTCACTCCTTCCCCGAGGCAGGGGTAAGTAGATAGATAGCTCCTTTAAAGCTGTCTCTTATACACATCTAGATGTGTATAAGAGACAGGTAGATAAATTGCTCCCTTAAGGGCTGATTTCGAGTCTTGAACAATGTGGCGCCATACCTTCTCTTGGCCCGAGAGGTGTTCATACATAGTTGGACTATGTTGTATTGTTCATTAAAGGAATCAGTGGTACTTAAGTAGTGAGATGTAACTACAGGGGCAAAATGATAATTTGGCCCAGTTGTACTTACAAGCATCTATGAAGGGTCATCGTACTCATGATTGGTTATATCCGATGGACACAGAAATATATCTGTGATAAGAAAAGTTCAGCTGTTGGTCTTTAAATGTGCCTACTTGAACTTGTTCATATTTCATAGACAAATGTTGTTTATAAGCAAAGTTTAAATAGATGACTTAGACTAAAATTAGTAGCCGGATTGTCTAGGTTAATGAACCCCTAGGTAGAACACTCAGTGGGAGGTACTTGGGGCATGAGATGCTTCACTTAAATCTTTCACGTTTCTCCTAAATAGTCCACACTATGAGATCTACCCTCAGCCTCGTGGCACTTTTGGCGTGTCCCCCTAACAAATGGTGTTTGGGTAGGTCAATATCAAGGTGGATGGAGAGAGTGTTCATAGTAAGTAGAAGCGGGAAGTGCGACAACATATCCCGCGGTCTCTCTTGTTATGTTGAATAAAGTTACTGGGCATTGCCTCGAGGCACCCTGGGAGTGTCCCCTTAAAGGATGGCAGTTTTGTGCGTTTCTTTATTTGATCTTCTCTAAGAGGATAAGGTAACTTAGTCTCTTGTACTAATCTGCTTCTTCCCTACGGTGGGCTCATTAGGGCGGGACTCTAGAACCAAAAGCGAGGGGTTACACTTACGTGGAATTGTTAAAGGTTAACAATTCTGGACCAAAAAATGGTGGCTGTGAGGTTCAGTTCTAAGAGTTGGTTCTGCCTAATGGTTGAGAATGTCTCATCCAAGAAAATGGACAACTGATCACCCCATCGGTGACACTTTTCCTGCCTCACTGGAGCATCATTGTAAAATAGAAGTCTACATCTTAGGGTACTTGAAACTGATTTGCAAAACTGATTAGTTTAAAAGTAGTTTAACAAAATCTAATAAAATTTTGTTCGTATTTTCAGCAACATTTTCAAAAATGGCAACAACCACGTTAGCATTGTTAAGTGCCAAAAAACTTACTGGCGATAATTTCGCAACATGGAAATACATGATCACGACGATCTTGATCATCGAGGATCTCATGTTCGCTCTCACGGAGGCTTGTCCTCCTATTCTAGCTTTGAATGCCACTCGAAATGTTTGGGAGGCATGTAAACCAACAATCCAACATGAAATTCATGTTCTGATACCACTTGGTAGAATAAATATTTAAATCTATATTACATAAATTTAACTCTAGGATCATTCATGCTAAATTGTCAAGAATAAATAACATACTGAATTCCATTGTGATTGATGATAGCTTCGAGATGCCGATAACTTTAAGATGACCCTTCATCAACCAAAACTCCGAATGCCCTTAGTAGGATCTCTCTCTAGATAAGATTCAAGAAATACTGAATGCTTATCGATTTTGGTATATTGGGGACTATAGTCCTAAGGTCTCTTTATGTACTAGTTTTCTCATAAACCTTAATTAACTAGGAATGACTTCTACCTATTAAGTTCATACTCAATTAGGAATTTAGGACATTAATTAATCATATCACATAATAGGACAAAATCTAATAAAATAATCCAATGTGATAAATTATTAATGTACGTACATAGTTCATACTTTAATTAAATATATTATTATTTAAATAGTTCTCACACAAGAGTTAAATGACATATCAACCTTTTGATGTGAATTGTAATAACCATAATTACGTTTTGTTTAGTTTTGTTTTTCATCTTAAAGAAAAAGTAGAAAGTCAATCTAATCAATGCATGGTTATCTTTTGCCACGACTTGTTTAACAAAGAAGTAAAAGATTTGAACTCTCACAATGGATGTCTTGATTCAAAATAAAGTAAAGTAAAAAATAAATATTTAAAGATTAATTATCTCAAATTCATTTTTTTAATGAAAAAATTTTACGAATAGAAAAAAAGGACAAACTATTTAAAGAAATAGTAAAAGAATATTGATAGATATTGATAGATAAATGATGGATTTCTATCCGTCTCTATCAAAGAACATTAAAATTTTACATTTTATGTAAATAGTTTTTCTTCGTTTTCTATTTTTGAAAATCTCCTTTTTTTAAGCTAATTTTTTAGTGGATTTAGTTGAAAAGGCTTAAAAATTCTAAATTTAAGTCCAAATATTTTTAATAGATTTTAAATTTAGTTTAGAATTTAATAATTAGTGTTTGAAATAGAAAAAATAATATAAAAGAGATGGTAGGGACAAAATAATGACTGATGAACACGTGTGAGAAGGCATGAGAGATGATTGGATGACTTTTGTTTTATCAAGAAAGGACAACCAATCAAACTTTTAATCTCATAATCCGCAGTATAAATTTTATATTACTTGAACTATGCTCACGAAAAGGTTAGAAGTTTGAGTTTTGAACCTTAAATTCTATTGATTTTTAGGTTGATTTTGTAATGTTGAAGCTTTAAATATTTCAATTTTGGTTTTTCAAGCTTTTGTTTTCAATTTGAATAATTTTAATTATCTTGTTTAATGGATTGGATTTTATAAATTATTTAAGTTCAATTTGTTTTTCAAATCTTTTTTTTAATATTGGTTATTTTTATTTGTTGTTTTATTTTCTTTTTGAACATAGATGGCTAAAAATAGTGTTGCTCAAGTGTTATAATGTTTGTACTATTAATTCTCTCATTCTACATGTTATCAATA
This sequence comes from Benincasa hispida, assembly GCF_009727055.1. Taxonomy (NCBI): domain Eukaryota; kingdom Viridiplantae; phylum Streptophyta; class Magnoliopsida; order Cucurbitales; family Cucurbitaceae; genus Benincasa; species Benincasa hispida. The sequence goes on along the minus strand of NC_052360.1, from coordinate 61,474,963 downwards.
AAAAAAATTATATATATATAGTTGGATTTATAGGATTTGGTAGAATGTATAATTTAGTATCTCTAATACACGCGTAATTTATTCTTTTGTTATGTATACAATAAAGTAGTAAGTCATTATCAAATTTCATATTTAAATTTGGTCGCCTATGTCAAAGAATATTCTTATTTAGAAAAAGTATTTGCAACCATGGTTTGAATTTTCTTTAATGACTAAATTACAAGTTTAATTTACAAATATTTAATTTTATGCCAAATGTATCCATAGATCTTAAAAAGATGTTGAATATATTAATACTTATTAGACACAAAATGAGAAGTATCCAATAAATAGTTTTAAAATTTAGAGATATATATTATATAAAATTTGTAACTTTAGTGACTTAATATATAATTTCGTTCAAAAAACATATTAGACGTCTACCTATCAACATGTTTTTTTTACAACATACGTTGTGGGAGAATCGAACATTTGATTCGAGGTTGATACTACAAATTTATGCAAGCTAAACTATGTTCGTGTTTAACCACATATCAATATGTTTGTTTCATAGAAAATGGGTGAAAAGAATATATTTATGGAGACGTTTGGTGCGCGATAAAAGCATAGAGTTAAGTTAAATTGAGTTAGTAACTATTGTCTAGGGAGTTAAAATATCGGAAGAGTCAAATTGATTGTGTTTGAAATGTAGATTTGAGTTAAGTTGGTAATTATTAGAGAAATTCTTATAAATAGAAAAGTCCTAAAAATATTTAAACTTTATATCAAAAAGTTCCAAAAGTGTTTCGTACTTTTGGAACTTTTTGTTATAAAATATAAATATTTTTAAATACTTTTTAAATTTAAAAGTGTCTCTTATTATTATTTGTATTTGGGGTGTAGAGTTGATTTGAGTTAGGGCATTTGATGGAGTTTTTGTAAATTAGATTGATTTTTTTTTTCTTTGCAGTATTATTAATTAATTTTCAACTATATATCTACTTTCTTAACCCTATTAGGAAAAAAAACTGTAAAAACTCTAATTCTTTTCAATTTGTAAAACATAACAAATTCTTTTCAATATATTATTTTTAAAAACAGTAAAAACTCTAATCTTTTCAATTTGTAAAATACATACCACCAAAATACGTGTTATATTGCGATAAATTGAACATTTTTCCTCTTGATCTGACAACGATTTTTAACCCTCAATTACTTATGAATTGATTATATATATATATTATATATATATATTATGTATGTATGTATGTGTATGTATGTATGTATGTATGTATGTATGTATGTATATATACGTACGTACGTATGTAATCTTGCTAACTTAACATTAATTTAAAAAAATAACATGTTGTACACATAAACGTTGAATAACTCAATAACTTAACATTTTATGTTTATATAATATGCATCGCTATGTCAAATGAAATTGTGGATAGAATATTTACCTTACCTTTCTTAATGATGTTGAGAATGTTATAGTACAAGTAAAAGTTATTTTATTTTGAACATCACAAAAAATAATATCAAACGACCGACATGTAACCATTTTAAAAAAAATCACAAAATATTATTTTTGGAATGAAATATTAGATGGTCAATCTAATGCGTTCGAGCAAGTAGGCGGATGCAATACCGTTTCGTGCCCTCTTTATTATAGCATAAAGAGGTCTGAACTTTTGTGTGTCCAAGTCAATGATATTAAATAGGTAGAATCTACCTATATTTTCAAATAGGGGTAATCAATACTATAAGTGTGACGTGAAAGATTTTTTTTGGTTAGGATTTAGAGATTTCAACTTCCGATTGTTTTGGGTTTGGGGTTCTCATAAACAAGTCTCGAAAGTATGGTTCTTTGACTTATTCTTTCGGTTAATTAAGTTAACAAATATCTCACTGTTTTGACCTAAGAAGAGATAAATTTAACCTAAACATATTTTCCAAAAAATTTAATCCCAATTCATGTTTTTTATAACATATCTAAGAATTATAATTTTTTTTTAAATTTATTTACTAACTATTTGTTTTCTATTTTTTTTGCCTACTATTTTCCAACTAGTTTCATTCTAATTTATGTTACTTTTTTAAAGAAAAAACTTGTTTACCATAAACGTTTTTTCCTTAAAGTATTTGTTTAACAATATTTATTTGAAATTTTACTAAATTTGTTTTCTTTTTAAACTTTTATACCTTAAATTGATTTTTCTTTTTAAAATTTGTTTACCAAATGTTTTTTTAAAAAAGTTTGTTTTGCTTAATGTTGTTTGCTTACATTTTTTTTTTAATTTTTTAAACTAATTCACCAAATAATTTTTTCAAGTAGCTTTGTTTACCACCCACTATCATTTTTTTTTTTTTAACCCAATACTAAGAATTTACATTTGTCCAATTTTTATTGCTTTTTGGGATTAAATAAAAAAAATATTTAACATTTCAAATGAAAATGTTGAAAACTTGTTGCAATTTAGATACTCTTCAAAATTAAGATAGAAGGTTTTTTTGGATTCAAACAATAGATTCTATTCAATCAGTTATTGAGCATTTGAAGGTATAAAAAAGGAAGAAAATTCACAAAAAACCAAGAAAAATTAAAGAAATCTAAGAAAAAAACCGAGCACATAATCATAAAATCGAACCCAAAAATATCCAAGAAAAAAAACCACGCAAAATCCTACATATCTAACATTTGAGAATAGTAGATTAAAAAACACGCAAAAAAAAACCATGCAAAACCTTATAGTATTACATATCTAAAACACAAAAAATAAATCTCTAGAAAAGTAATCCAAACAAATAAATCCAAAAGGAAAGTAGTCTCAACAAAAAAAACTTCAAAACAAGTAGATGAAAGAAAAACTACATACAAAAAGTAAATTTGGAAAAAAAAAAAAAAAAGAACTCTAAAAAAATAGATCTAAACCAAGAACTCACAAAAAAAGTATATCTAAACAAGAAATTTCATGCAGAGAGAAAATCGAGCAAGAAGAGACAATCGAGAAGAAAGAGAATGGAGGAGAGAAGAGAGATGTTACCAGTTAGATGAAGAAGACAGAAGATGGAAGAGATGAGAATAGAAGAAAGGTGAAGCGACAGATGAGGGATAGAGAGAAACGTTAGAGGAGAGTTAAAAGGGAAGATTGAAAGCATTATTAAACCACCGTTTTTTTTAATCGATCAACAAACACTTAAGCCCACCCAACCAACATTCTTTGGTTGCCAAACACCCACTTAACGGTTAGAGTGTTGATATAACATTAAATTTATCCATAACCCATTAACATAAGTTATTGTTTTTATTGTTCAGCTCATTTAACAATAACTCCTACGCAGTATATTCTTTATATTTCAAAAACATCCATTTAATTTCTCTCTTATACAAAATATATATTTTATGTTCTCAAATATTTAAAATCGTAGACATTTAAGTCTCATATTTAGTATTCATATATGTGAAACGATCTTGAAACGAGTTGTAGAATTATAGTAGACCAAAATTATTCAACATTGTTACTAAAAAAAAGGAATAGGGAATGTTTATAAATTAGGGATTTAAACAACTCGATGACCTGAAAAAACTCAATCAATCCAACTTAGTAGAATATGTATTTCAACTTCTTGTTGGGTGTTAGCTTCAAATAAATGAAATATCTACCGGTTGGATTGTTTTTTAAGTTTACTTAAATTCATCTAACAATTCAAACTTATTATTTATATTGAAAATTAGTTTTGTTTACTTACAATGCAATTCATATATTAGTCCTAGTTTCATGATTTTTTTTATTATTTATCCACCCGAGAACTCTTTAAAATATTTTTTCAATTATTTGGAATGTAAATTTTTATTATAAAATTGAAACTCAGTTGTTAATCTTATTTGAATATTTGAAAATAATTAGTAGGTGCTTATATACTAACATTTGACTTTTTCTTAAGATAAAATTTTAAATAAATGATTCAAACAATTCAATCTAACCCAACTCAAATGGTTCTTATAATTGACTTGAGTTGAGTTCATAATTTAATCAACGTCACAGTTATGTTGAAGAAACTTAAAAAAAACAAATTAATTAGATAAGTATCTCGACCATATCTAGTCAAACCAACATTCTTAATATAAATTAAACACTACTTTCCTTCAAATTATTTGACCATCCAAATCATCATTTTTTCCCTCCTAATAATGGTGTTTATTAGTTTTGGAAACTATAATCTCTCCATTAATCTTCTTATCTATAATTATATGTAAACTCTAAAAGAATTTAGCAGTCAGAAGCTTGCCTAAGTAATTGCTAAATTAAAATATTGATAATCTCATTTCAAATAATATATCATTCCATTACGAGCAATGATTAGGTGGAGCGTATGTTGCACCTAACTCTTGTGCTCCCTACATCTGTACCATACAAAAAAGTAATTAGAAAAAAATGATTTTTAAAAAGATAAAAATGCCACATGACAATATTTTATTGGACTATATTTAGGATGCACCAAGATAGATGTATCCAAGAGAGCACCCAAATTTTTCTCTTCCATTACTACTTATTTATATTAGTATTTCTAGATACTTGTTTGCTTGTCTACCCACCAAGTCCAAAAGTAAAATTTCTCTCAATTTTTACATGATTTATTAATATTGTTATTATTATTATTTTTTTTTATCTATTTCTCTTGCATTTTATAAATGAGTTGATTCTTCAACATTTTCTAGCCAGTAAAAAAACACAATGGGTGATCAATTATTGTAATTTTAAGAACAATAATAAAGTTTGCATGGGTGCTTCATTATATGCCCCTAGGAAGAAGATTAGATATAACTAAAATAATGCTACAAATATCTTTCAAAGTTTTGCTCTTCTTTGGAAGCAATGAATGGTCTCTTGGCGGATGTTCGAAGCTATCTTGACAGTCGTTGATTGTCGTCATGATGCCAGAAGTTGCAAGATTAACACCATTAAAGTCACCGGTGGCCAAATACTTTTGAGCATTTTCAATGTCACCTATGGCCTCGTCGTAGTTCTCAGAGCAAGACAAATATCGTTTCTTAAGCTGAGAATTGGTTGTTGTTGCTGCAAGTGACTTGGCTAGGGTCATAGACTTTCCTGCATTTTTATGAGCAAGGTTTAAGGTGTAAGTGGCCAACGCTTTTAGGTCCGTGCTACCTGCAGATTTCAATAGGTTTGTGCAAAACGATGGATTGCTAGTTTTTAGACAGATGCTCGATTTTATGTTATTTGATAGTGTCGTACCAGCATCCAAAGGAATTACGTTGGACAAAAGAAGGCAAAAAATAAAAACCGAAATAGAACTAGAGATTCCCCGATTCAAATTTGAATTGGAATTAGTCATTTTCTTTTTAAAAATTTCCCTCTTTATGTGTCTTTATTGATGTTAAACATTGCAAATATATATAGATGAAATTTAGAGAAATGGTTTGTTTTTCTCTCCGAGAGTAAAGGTCATCAATGGAGGAGATGGAAAAGTTATTATTGGAAGAGACTTTATCGGACAAACGAATTGTAATGAGGATTTAATGGCATTTCAATGCATTTTGTCTTTTTTGTTTTTTTTGTTTTTTATCTTGAAATATTAATCAAAACCAATGTTTTGAATGCATGCTCACCTTTGTCCTGTTTTGTTAAGGTTAGGGGTATTCAAAAAATCTAATGATTCGAAAAAATCGATCAATCCAACCCAATCCGTACGATTTGGGTTGAGTTATCAACTCATTTGGGTTGGGTTGGGTTCAAATAAATAAACATTTTATGGATTGGGTTGGTTCATAGGTTTACCTAATATAACACGAACCAACCCGAATTTATTATTAACTTTAAAATATATTTTTTATTAATAGTTATTTATATATATATTGATTTTAATTTTATTTAATTCTAATATTTTTTTGAATAATTTATTTTTCAACAACTCTTAAAAGTAGTTTCTGTGTACTTTATAAAGAAAATTTTCACTATATAAATTGAAATTGAGTTGTTAATCTTAATTTAATATATAAAAATAATTAAATTAGACTTTTACAATTGAAATTGAGTTGTTAATCCTAAATATTTCATAGTTGGGTTGGGTTGAGTTCATTTTTTAACAAGAGTTATCTGAGTTGAAAAAATTTAACAATTGAATTGTGTCTAAAAAGTCTTTCAATACAACCCATGAACATCCCTAGTTAAGGCAAGTTAAAAAATGCATGTGCTTGATTTAAAAGAAAAATTCATTAGTTTTTAAAGTTAATTCTTTGGCCATTTTTTAGAGGATTTTTTTTTTATGGGATGGAAAAATCCAACCTTTACTTTTGAAGTTGATAGTTTAAATACTATGTCATTTGAAACGTATCTATGCTTATTTTGGTGTGAGAGATGATTTCTCTTGTTCTACCAAAGAGAGTTTTCATTTTAAGATTTGATTGATTTTGATGGTGAACATTAGATATATATTTTTTAATATACAATTGCGGGGTAAGGGATAAACTCCTACCTTTAAAGATGGAGCGTATGCCAATATTACTAATCAAGTTATATTAACATCAATATTGGAATTTTTCGATGGAGAAAAAAGGATAAATTGTATAACCAAGAGTTCAAATGTTTTCTAGTACTTAGTAACAAGCTACAATTTTCTTTTACGATATGTTAAAATGCATGGCACAATGTTAAAAGTTTTGTTTTTTATTTTCATTATTTATTATTTTTTTTTTTAAAAAAAAAGAGAATTAAAAGTTGTAGTTTTGAGTCTTAAATCCTCTTAAATTTTAATGTCAGTTTGTAAATCATGAGCTTTAAATATTTTCAATTTTAGTTGTTTTTCTTCTTTTATTTTTATTTTGATTAACTATTAATTGTCTTGTTTAATGAATTAGATTTTATATATTATTTAAGTTCAATCTGATTTTCAAATTTTGTTTGAAATTGGTTATTTTTATTTGCTGGTTTGTTTTCTTTTTGCATATCCCTTTTGACTCTATTGCAATTTATATGATCCACTAGGAAGGGTAGTTTAGTCCAATTTATTGCAAATATTTATTTTTTTTTTTTAATTTTTTTCTTTTTGACAATATATAGGATAAGAAATCGAACTCCTAACTCGAGGTCAAAAGTGTTGGGGTTGATGCTTTAACTCTCGTAGGGTCCTGTAGTTTAATTGTATTGTACAAACATTTTATTTGTTTTATAAAATATAAGATGTTTTATTTGACCGTTAGTAGCATTAAACCCACGAAAATCAATAAACTAACTTCCAATGTTACCTTCTATAGCTTAAATATGTATGTAGAGACATACAAGCGGATCATGTTTAAGTAATAACTTAAATGGTCTATAGTAGATGGATAATGCTAGATACCTTATCTTGGTGTGACACTACGAGTATGACCCACTTTGTAGATGTTACAATTATTGTAAAGTGCTACAAATGATCTGATCCTGATAATTCATGTGGAGACATGTGAGTGGGAGTATTTTATACAAAGAATTTTATATAAGACCGGACCACGAAATGACTAGTCTCATTATATAACACCATTCATAATAGAGACTTATATTTCACCAGGATGACCATAAGTGACATGACCTGGATCTTGAGTGAGTTGTGAACTCCTGCCTATGAAGGCAATCCTTTGATTTGTATGGATGAAACTAGTTAGATCGTCGAATCAACAAGCCTACCATTTTGGAGATTCGTTTGATTGGGGAGTTGGGAACTCAGCTACACAAGATGAAATTCACAGCTTCTTCCCCAACGTCGAGGAAAGTAGATAAATTGATTCCTTAAGAGCTGATTTCAGGTCTCGAACAATGCGGCGCCACACCTCTCCTGACCCAAGATGGGATTTAGTCATAGTTGGACTATGACTTATTTTTTATTAGAGAGATCCAGTATTTAAAGATTTAGATGTAACTACAAGGGGAAAACGATAATTTTGACTTAGCTGTACATATAAGCAATTTGTATAGGGTCATCGCACTGTTGATTGGTTATATCTAATAGACATAAAAATATATCTGTAGTGTGAAGTGTGCAGTTGTCGGTCTTTAGTTTAGTGTCATGACAATTAATGGATGTTGAATAATTTAATTAAAGACTTTTAATTAATTGTTCAGGTACTATTAAAACTTCAATCTACAGGTCCATGATATTCCCTTTGTAGCTCAACATAGATTAAATGAGAATCAATTTGTGGATTAATTTAAATTGTTCAAATTAATTGAGAGAAATAATTATATGTGATATAATAAATTTAAATTTAATTATATATGATACAATTACTATAATGTATTTAAACATTATAATATAAAGTTTATTTGAGAAGAAATAAATATTTGAATATGATTCAAATATTGATTATATGAATTGGATTCATATAACTATTTAATATAAATGAAATTTATAATAAATGTCGTTAGAGAGAATTAAACTATAGGCTATATTGTATTAGATACAATATTAAACTATAGTTAATATGTTATATTTGATATAACATATAGTTTAATATATATATATATATATATATTATATGATATAATGGTTATCATATAAATATATATTATGTTTTATTAAAATTATTTTTTAATTAATTTGTTTTATTTTTTAAATTAACTTTGGGAGAGAGTTGTAACTCCCTCCTGTTTTTCTCTCTACAACATACGTGATTGGGAGTGGTGCAAAGAGTTGTTACCACCTTCTTTTTCCCTTGAGTTTGACAATACAAAAGACAAAATTATTTCTAAGAAAAGTTCTCAAGTTCTTTGTTCTTCCCCTCTTCCTCTCTCAAATTTTTTCCCTCTCTTCTAAAGTTCTAAGAGCCCACAATTTCTTAGTTATTCTTATTCCATTAGTGAATATATGAGGTTCTTTTCGTGGTGGTGACCATTTGGATCGAGTTGGTTTATGACACATCTGGAGACAGAAAATTCATGAAGAATGTTTCTTCAAGGGTAAGTCTTCTCTCGCCCAAATTCCTTTTTCATTTATGTTTGCATGCTATAAATTTATTATTATACATCACGTTTGTATTCTGTAATTTTGATTCTGTGAAAATAAATTTTGGATCTATCTCCACACTTCTGCTCAAGGACCTTCAAAGGTTCCTTAAGAAAGTACAAGCTTAGTTGAAAATTTTCATATATATATCATTTTCTAATTTTTCAAAATATATTTGCATTTTTCTATCTATCTATATTATTTTAACTTTTAGGACACTTGAAATTGGTTAAAAAAAAACTTAATCCTATCCTAAAAATATTTATTTCAAGTTTTACTTTTCTCTTATATATTTAGATCGAATAGTTTTAAAAAGTTTCTTATAATTTTATAATTAAATATCACTTAATCTAGATATTACATATCAATATATTTTAAATTATATTTATATGAATATTAAATTACAAGTTTAGGCCCTAATTTTTTTTTTAAATTGTGTTTTACAAGTCTAAAGAACATAAACATATTCAAAAACAGAAAAAAAAAAAAAAAAAAAAAAAAGGAAAACCAACTATTTTATCAAACGAATTTAATTTTGAGTCTAATTGATTCTTAAGTTTTTCAATTATATAACTAATAGATTTAAGTTTTAAGAAATGCCCAATATAACTATTTGACAGTGAGTAAAATTTATATCTAATATAATACTTATATTCAACCATTTTAGTTATATAAAAGACCTATTGAATACAAAATTAAAACTTTAACTTTAAGAAGTTAAAAACTTATTAAATAAATTTTCAAGTTGAGTGAATTATATATATATATAGAACTAGAAGTTAAGCTAAACTTCTTAATCATATTTTGTAACCTAAAATGAAGTTTTGGAGATGCCATCGAACCCAGTAGCTTGTAATTTGTATGTTCCACATAACATAATTTGTTGTGTATTTTCTTAATACCGATTCCTTCTACTATGAAGAACTTTTATTTTCTCGAATTTCATAGAGATCGTGAGACAAATAATGTAATTAATAATTGGAAAGCAACCTATATTCAATAATTACAAATAAATTAGCAATCAAACGATCAATTCAAAATAAAAGGTGAGTCTTTTAGGACAAATTCAAAATCCTTTCATGTCATAGTTTTTTTTTTTTGAGTGTATTGTAATTTATTTATTTATTTAATATAATAACTCGAGAAGATCGAGAGAGAAGATAATGATGTTTGATAATTCTAATTGAAATGTCCTTTTTTCAAGCATAATAAGTCAAGTATATAATGCAATAATTGGTTACTTGGCCAAACTAAATCCTTTCAGAACACATAAGTAAAACGTCCATAAAGAAACTAAATAATTTTGAAGATGCAATATAAGGAATCATAAACTATTTTGACAGCATGGTCCATCACTGACAAATAAAACTAAATCATTATGCAAAATAAAATTCTTTAATTGTTACACTCTTTTTTAATTATGTCTATAAGACTTAGAATTTAAGATTAGATAAAGGTATTATGATGTGATCAAAAGGTAAGGACTTCAAATCTTATCAAAGCACCTTTGAATAGGTACAGTAATCATCTCCTGCGAGAATAGAGGACACCCAGGCAGCGATGTCACAAATATCTCCAAGATCCTTAGCCTTCTTCGGAAGTGTTGACGGTTCTGGTGGTGGTAGATTGAAGGTATCTAAACATCCATTGACCTCCGTCTTTGCAGTGATAGCTGCATGTTTAAGGACGATATAGCCACCAGTGGCCAACGCTTCTTTGCCTTTTTCTATGCCCCCCACGGCAAAGTTAAACCGACGTAAGCATTCTGAATATCGTTTATTAAGTTGTGTATTGGTCATCTTTGTTGCCTCGAGTCATCTTGCATGGCAGAGACCTTTGATGGCATTCGTATGGGCGAGGCTGAAGGTGTAATCGGCCACGTTTAGGGCGTCCATGCTTCCCATGGGTTTCAATAATGTCCAACATAAAGATGAGTTTCTAGTCTTCGAACAGATGGTCAATGCAATGTTGTTTTCTTTTGTCGTATTTGCATGCAAAAGAACAACGCTAAAGAAAAGAACATAGCAAAAGAAAACTTGGACAGAGCTAAAGACTCTAAGATTGAAATGGGTATTGGAATTGGAATTGGCCATTTTATTTTATTTTATTTTATTAATCAAATTCCCTTGAAAGTGTGTGATCGCCTTGCATTTAGTTTTTCAATTAAATTGAAACAAAATCACAGTAGTCCACACAAGAATAGTGGAGAGTAAACATCATATATACTCAACATGGTATAGAAGATGAAGAAAAGGGAAAACAGAACTCACCTTTGTTAAATCCCAAACTTCTTGTAAATTCCTCTTACTTATCTCATGAACACCTCCTCAATGATTTAGGACACCACTATAAGAATAACCTTGTTAATCTCTAGGACTCCAAGGGTTAGATGAGTGGTCTTTAACACTTGAAAGAGGAAGGGGTATAGAGAATTTGTTGAGAGAGAATAGAGAGGAATTTGGTTGAGACTAGGGTTTTTCTTTGGCACAAATAAAATCCCTTACCCTAAACGGGCTATAGGGATATATTTATATGGAGAAGAGTTAACCCATTCTCCAAGTATTTTCTTTTCCACCCTTAATACTAATTTATTAAATAACTCTTATTTAATTAATTTTATACTAACTACATAATCATATATTAAATCCTATTTAAAATATAGTAAATTAATTAACATATAAACTGTTGGGGTTGATGCCCTAAATCTCGTAGGGTCCTGTAGTTTGTAAACACCTGTATGAACAAATGCTTGTGATGTAATGACATGAGATATTTTCTTCACTGTTGTCTATGAAATATGAGATATTTTAGTTGCATTTACCACAAACCAATAAATTAAGATCCCTTGTTATCGTTGTGACTTAAGCATGTATGTGGAGACATACAAGTGGATCATGCCTTAAGTGATAACCTAAATGGTCTGTAGTATATTGATAAATGAGGGAAACCTTATCCTTGTGACACTATGGATATGGCCTGCTTTATAGATGTTACAAGTGTTGTAAAGTTCTATAGATAGTCTAATCCTGATCATTCTATGGAGATACACAAGCGGGGTGTCCTATACAAAGCAGTTTGTATAAGTCCGAATCACAAAATGTTTAGTCTCGTTATATAACACTATTCATGATAGAGACTTTCATTTCACTAGGATGGCCATAGGTAATATGACCGTAATCCTGAGTGAGCTGGGAACTCCTGCTTATGAAATCAGTCCTATGATTTGCATGGGTGCTAGTGGCCAGATTTTCGACTCAAACCAACCTCTTTGGGGATACGTCTATGTAACGACCGGATCCTTACACATTATGATCTGACCGCTACAACATGCATACTTAGACTTTTCTATCATAAGATGAGTTTTGGTGAAAATTTCAAAGAACATATCTAAATTTTATTAATTAGATAGAAAACCTATATAAAAAGTTTATTTATCAAAACACCAGGATCCATAAAACATTAGCGTGGTGGTACAAGATGCATGTGCTTATAATAGTGAGTTTAATGGTTGGCCATTTGAGCGACGTCCAATTCTTCCATCTACGCTGTGTCTTGTAAAAAATATAGGATGAGTATATAATATACCCAGTAAGTAGTTCTCACGTAGGGTAGTGACCAAATACACAATCATAAGCAACATGTCATGAAAACGTATGGTTAGGACCGAAAACGTATAATAACATGTGGTGGTCGGTTATACTTCCAACATAAATCTCTCCACCCTAATAGGAAGATGCAGACATAAGCGAAAACTAAGCCATCTGATGATTAGCAGGTCATGCAGTCAATAGGGCCAGAGTCGCATCCAACATCAACCATTAGCATAAACGTAATATTGGACTAGAGGGGTGCAACCATACATACCCTGCTAGTCCCTAACGTAAACATAACGTAAGATTAGGCCTAGAGGGGTGCAACCATACATGCCCTGCCAGTCCTGGAAGCATAAATTTCTCCGCCCTGTTAGAAAGATGAGTACTTAAGTGAAAACTAACCCATCTGATGATTAGCGGGTCATGCAGTCAGTTGGGCCAGAGTCGCATCCAACATCAACCATTAACATAAACGTAAGATTAGACTAGAAGCATAACTTACACCTAATTAAAACTTGATTTTAACGTAATCATGAACAAACATAATGCATGGGGTCCCTTGTAGAGAAACGTGTTCTAATCATGTAATGCAATATAACAATTAACATAACCATGCAACATAATTGGGGTACACTACCATAGAACATTTAAAGAGAAGGTGAGATAAACTACTTACTGTGATCTAGTTATTCCTTATTATTCTTTATGATTTGATCAGTAGAGCTTTCCCTTTTTAAACTAGAAGGAAATTTGGGAAGAAATTTGGGCAACACCTTACCCAAGCTTTTCTCTTTTAAAAGCTCACAGAACTTCCTCACTCACACTTACTTTTTCACACGATTCTTTGTTACTGAGATTTGTTTTGAGAATGGGTTAAATCTTCAGGCAAAGGGTCCTATTTATAGTAGTTTTCAGCTATTCTTAGTGTTACAAATCATTCTACAAGTGGCTTCTTTAAAATTACTTAGGGTTTAAGGATTCCTCTCAATAAACCTAATCTTGGCTAACATTTGCACTTACGTCATCATTCTTTGTTTGTATTCAATTTTTGGGTTTTTCCATGTATAATCTATAAGATCATGGCCAAATTCAACGCATAATCCATGCTTCTGTCCAAATCTCGCTGTTTCTATTCTCAGAATCTCGCTCTCTCCAGCTTTCTCGCTGGTTTGCTCTTGTGACTCTCGCTCTCGTGACTCTCGCTGTCGCTGTCGCTGGTCTTACTCTCGCTCCCGCTCCCGCTCTCTCCTACTGTCTCGCTGAGAATCTCATTGTCTTTACTCTCGCTCTCTCCAATGTTCTCTCCAATCTCGCTAGTTTTCACACGTGGTTGCCTTCACTGCTTGTGGACTCCACTTCCTCTTTTTAACTCTTTCAAATTTTAAGAGTATATGGGCAATTAGTTCACCTCCAATTCTTCCAATGAGTAGTGTACAAAAAAAAGTTATCTACTGCCCGTTGTCTCCTGAATTAGCTAGCGTCCAACTTCCAATTAATCCTCCCTGATTCTGCTCCTTATTCATTATTTTTGGATAATGAATAAATTTCCTATTTTTTCCCTTCTAAATTTCCACCCCTTTAAATAAAATTTCGTCCTACTTAATATTTGACATTTAATTTCCTGTATGCATACAAATCTGGGTTGTTACGGTCTGATTGGGGAGCTGGAAACTCAGCTACAAAAGACTGAATTCACTCCTTCCCTAAAGTAGGGGTAAGTAGATAGATTGTTCCCTTAAGGGCAGATTCTGGGATTTATACAATGTGGTGCCACACACTTTCTCATAGCCCGAGAGGTGTTCACTCGTAGTAGGACCATGATATATTGTTCATTAGAGAAATTAGTAGTACTTAAGGAGTTAGATGTAACTACAGGGGCAAAATGGTAAATTAGCCCAATTGTACTTACGAGTGATCTATGAAGGGTTATCATATTTTTTATTAGTTATATCCAATGGACACAAAAATATATATGTCGTGAGAAAAGTCCAGCTGTTGGTCGTTAGTGGAGTGTTCGACAGTTAACAGATGGTTGATTTCGTGATTAAAAAGTTTAGTAAGTTATTCACGTACTATTGTGAAGGAAATAAGACATGAGAATTTCTATGAGCAATGAAATGATCGTTTCATATTCCATTCATATTTGAACATATACAATTACAATCAAGAAACAGAAACATACAGGCTATACACAAAATGAAATTACAGCATGTTTTACTATACGATCAAGGGAAAGAATACACATACCTTTGAAGACTCATCTTCAATACCCTTGATCACGAACACTCAAATAATCAGCAAGACTACAAGCTCGAATGCTCAAACACTATGATCGTAACACAACATGATCACAGCAATCACGAATGCAATAAACTTCAAGACCACGAACATAGCAAATGACCTCCAAAAAACCTCGAACTATGTCGAGTTGAGTACGACACCACCACAATGGCTACCTTGGTATTCTCAATATGAGAATCCAGAAGTGTTGGCTCTGTGCGGACTTGGTTAGAGGACGAGACTGAAGGAAGAACAATTGTGTAAATGATTGAGCAAGTGGGAGATGACAGAGGTCTATCGTATAGACAATGCCCAATCGTTTAGAAAAAGCTCTACGATCGTTTAGCTATCGGCCAGCTAAATGAACTATCATGTAGTGTCATCCCACGATCATTCTAGTCTCTCTTCGACTATAGTTTAGTGAATCCTATTCACTTGACAACCACAGTTGGGCCAATAACCATTATGCTACTGTAGTTATATCTAACTCCTTAAGTACCATTGATCCTTCTAATGAACATAAATCATAGTCCTACTATGACTGAGTCCTCTCTTCCAAAGAGAAGCTATGGCCATTATGATCAAGCCCCAGAATCAGCCCTTAAGGGATCAATCTATCTATTTCTCCTGCTTCAGAGAAGGAGTGAATTCCATATTGTGTAACTGAGTTCCCAGCTCCCAAATAAGACAAGTCCCCAAAAAGGTAGGCATGTTGAGTTGGCAATCTGGCCACTCTCACCCATACTAATCAAAGGACCGCCCTTAAAGGTAGAAGCTTCCAAAACACTCAGGATTAAGGTCATGTCACCTATGGTCGTTAAGTTGAGATGTAAGTCTCTAGTATCAATGGTGTTATATACAGAGGCTAGTCATCTCGTGGTCTGATCTTATACAAACTCTTTGTATAGACACCTCCGCTCGCATGTCTCTACATGAATGGTCAGGATCTACCATTTGTAGTAGTTCACAACACATGCAAACCTCTACAAAGCAAGCTTTATCTGTAGTGTCACCAGGATCAGGTATCCCTCCTTAATCCTTATACTACAAACCTATTTAAGTTATCACTTAAGGCATGATCCACTTGTATATCTCATATACATGCTTAAGTTTACATACGATAACCATGGAGTTTTGTTTATTAGATATGAGTAAATATCCGGTAAAATAACTCTTATTTTATTCATAACAACATGTATAGATTACAAACTACGAGATTCTAGGAGAATCAGGACACCGATCCGAACAATCTCCCACTTGTCCTAATGCCTTGGGAGATTAATATACACTACAAGATAAATACATGTACAATATATAATAAACTAGGGTATACCCCAGTATCATCTTCCACTTGCCCTAGACAAGATGTTGCATGTCCTACAGACCCAGACTCTCTAGGTGACCTTCGAACACTTTAGCCATGAGAGCCTTTGTAAATGAATCGACAATGTTGTGCTCTAATGCGATCTTCGTGACTATCACATCATCGCGATGCACAATCTCACTGATCAAGTGGTATTGTCGGTCTATATGCTTGCCTCGACGATGACTCCAAGGTTCCTTCAAATTTGCCACAGCCCTGCTGTTATCACAATAAAAAGTGATAGACAAATCCATATTTGGAATAACTTCTAAATTTGTAAGGAATTTTCTCAACCAAACAACTTTCTTAGCTGCTTCAAAAGTGGCTACGTATTTGGCTTCCATAGTGGAGTTTACATGCATCCTTGCTTGATGCTTCGCCACACTACAGCCCCTCTATTCAGAGTGAACATTGACTCCAATGTCGATTTACGAGAATCTCTATTGGTCTGAAAGTTAGAGTTTGTGTATCTTGTAAGGATCAAATTCTTATCTCCATACACGAGCATGTAGTTTCTAATTCTCCGAAGATACTTGAGGATCATCTTGACCGCTGTCCAGTGATCAAATCTTGGATTGGACTGATAACGACTGACAATCCCTATACATAGAAAATGTCGGATCTGGTACACAACATTGCATACATTATGCTTCCAATAGCTGAAGCATAGGGAATCTATCTAATCTCCTCAACCTCTTCAGGCGTCTTAGGACATTGATCCTTAGACAAAACAATTCCACACCTGAAGGGTAACAAACCCCTCTTGGAATCCTGCATCCTGTACCTGATCAACATTTGATCAATGTACGATACATGAGATAAGGCTAACCTCTTTTTCTTATGATCTGGATCCCTAGAACATACTATGCCTCACCCAAATCTTTCATTTGGAATTGGGCAGCTAGCCACTTTTTAATGTCAGCCAGAAACCCTACATCATTCTCAATGAGTATGATATCATCCACATACAGCACCAGAAAGCTACTAAATTGTTGATGATTTTCTTGTAAACACAAGGCTCATCAACATTCTGATCAAAGCCAAACGACTTGACAGTATTGTCAAATCTAATGTTCCAAGATCTAAATGCTTGTTTCAGCCCATAATTGGACCTCTTAATCTTGCAAACTCTTTGCTCTTGATCTGGAACTACGAACTCCTCTGGTTGAATCGTATAGATGGTCTTCTTAAGATTACCATTAAAAAAGGCAGTCTTGACGTCCATTTGCCATATGTCATAATCATAAAATGTGGCTATGGACAGGAATATCCTGATAGACTTGAGCATGACAATAGGTGAGAAATTTTCCTTATAATCAACTCCCTCGACCTGGGTATAACCCTTTGCCACGAGTCTAGCCTTAAAGGTTTGCACCTTTCCATCTACACCTCGTTTTCGCTTATAGATCCACTTACATCCTATAGGTCTTACCCCATCGGGTGGATCCACAAGCTCCCAAACGTTATTGAAGTACATAGACTCCATTTCCTAGTTCATGGCTTTAATCCATTCATCCTTGTCAACATCCTCCATTGCTTTCTTAAAAGACAATGGATCCTCGACCCCATCATTAGAAATAACCTTCTGGGCTTCAATCAAACCCATGTAGCAATCCGGTAGGTTCATAACCCTCCCACTATGTCGAGGCAGTCTCAACTCTTGAGTTGGTTGACTAGATGTACCAATCTCAACAACTCTTGTTGATCTATCGGCCAATTCAACAACTCTTGTTCAATCCTTAATAATCTTAGTCTCACTAGAAATCTCACGCAAAATGAGCTTACTTCATGGCTTATGATCTCGGAAGTGGTCTTCTTCCAAGAAGATAGCATTTGTAGCAACAAACACTTTATTCTCACTCGGATCATAGAAGTATCCACCCCTCGTTTCCTTGGGGTAGCCTACAAAGAGGCAAACCTTTGAATGCGATTCCAACTTCTTTGGGTTAGTCACAAGCACATGTGTCGGACAACCCCAAATCCTGAACTGGTGTAAACTACCTTTATGGCCTCTCCACAGCTCAAAATGTGTTTTAGAAACACTTTTTAAGGGAACGTTGTTCAGGATATAACATGCAGTCTCCACTGCAAAACCCCAAAACGAGTCTGGAAGATGAGCATAACTCATCATAGACCGAACCATGTCCAACAAGGTTTTGTTTCTCCTTTCTGATACACCATTCTGTTGAGGTGTACTTGGGGCTGAGATATGGGATGCAATCCCATGTTCTATCATATAGTTTTAGAATTGGAGATCCATATACTCTCCACCATGATCAGATCGTAGTGTTTTTATCTTCTTACCTAGCAAGTTTTCAACTTCAGCCTTATACTCTTTGAACTTGTCAAGGGTTTCAGACTTAATTGCATTAGGTAGAGATACCCATACCTTGAATAATCATCTATGAAAGAGATGAAATATTCATGTCCAACTCAAACCCTAACATTCATTGGACCATAGAGGTCAGAATGTATAAGCTCCAAGGCTTCCTTGGCTTTGTAACCTTTTCCAGTAAAAGGTCGTTTGGTCAACTTGACTTCGAGGCATGATTCACACACCAGCAAGGAGTTTTCTTCTAAACTCTTTAGAAGTCCACTTCTCACCAACTGCTCATTTCTATTGAGGTTGATGTGATCCAACCTTAGATGCCAAAGATGGGCGTTTTCTTTAGGAGAAACTTTTGGCCTTTTAGTTGTTGTTGTTGTATTGAACATTTCAATATTAAACAAGGATTTTATGACTAATGACCTTAGTACATATAAGTTACTTTTCATTGAACCAAAACCGATCTCCATCCCATTCTTGAAAATAAACACTTTATTCTCAGAAAGAGAGAGGGTATAACCTTGATTAATGAGACAAGAAACTGAGATTACGTTCCTCTTAATATGAGGAACTACGAAAACATTATCTAGTAACAAATAACGTTTCTTTCCAAAAATAACTTCAATCTGGATACAACAATAGTTGAAACAACCTCACCAGTACCGGCTCGAAGAGTCATCTCTCCCCGTTGCAACATTTTCTAGGAACTGAATTCTTGGTAAGAGAAATTGATGTGATTAGTAGCACCCAAATCAAGGATCCAGGCAGAATAATCATTCTCTACCAAACACGTCTCCAAGACCAATGAATCACATTTATATTCTGTAGACATCCCTCTCTTTTGAAGAGTAGTGGGATCGGTATCAGAACCTAAATAATCTCCAAGTTCCATGTCAGAGAATATTTCTCTTCTATGAACAGAGTTAGCAAAACTTACTTCCTCTTTTTGGAGTTTAACTTGGTAATTGACACTACTGGTTTTTTCATCCATCCTTTTATGCTCGAAAGTAAGAACTAATGTTCTAACAAATCTTGCAACGAGTCCATAATCTCATATGCAATGACCATGTTCTCAACCCTTTTGGCCAAGACATCAGGTATGCTAGCCAAAATGTGAAGTCAGGCCAATGAATTAGCCTTCATCCACACCTCATACGCCTTACGAACACTTCGCGGTGCATCAAGGGTCAGGACTTGAGGACATTCCTCAACCATGATAAATTCGAGATCATTTACCACGAAATACGTTTTACACGACTCTTTCCATTGTATGTAATCGGTCAAATTAAAGGCTTTAAATGGAAATACAAACATGTTGCTGAAAACAAAAACACATTGACCTACGTTAGGTCTTAAGAAAATACCCGTTGAAAAAACATACAACATCCAATAAGGTTTAGCAAAACTAACATGAACCCCGTCTGACATCTAGTTTCACAATGACGCTTCAAGTTTAGGACAAAAGCCGCCAAAGGGAGGTCAATTGTCCCTCATCTGAATTGAGAAATTCTCAACCAGTCATTAATACCAGAACAACTCTTACTTCTATAGCCATCATTGATTTGGTCAAGAGATCATTAACTTACTTAACAAGGTCCTGTAAGTGTGACCTGCCATTTTAGGCTGTAGAGATCCACCCCAAGCAGCCAATTGGGGCAAAACCTAAAGCGACCCTATCCATTTCTGGAGTTCACTTTGATCTTGACCAATTGCACAAAACGCATCTAAAGTGGGACGCTCTAAGGGTGCCAGGAGGGAGTATAGAATGATCTCATAATGCGAACCAATCACAGAGACCATTGGACGTATTGACACACACCCTTCATCCACTTACTATAAACACTCTCTCCGTCACCTTGATATTGACTCATGCAAACACCATCTGAAGGAGGATGCTCTCAAGGCACTACGAGGCCAAGCATGAATCTCACAACGTGAATGTACAGGGAGAAATGTGAGTGGAATCGTTCACATATCATATACATCTCTTCCTCCCACTGAGTACTTTATAACCTAGGGTTTAGTTTACTTAGAAAAAACATGGCTAAGGATTTTAACTAAGTGACTTTTTAGGGTTTCCCAAGAGTAACATTTACCTTGGATAGTTGAAACAACTTTTAATCATCATCCATTAAACTCTTTAACAGAGTCTTTAATCAATTGTCGCATGCTTGCAGAAAATCTATCTAATTCACCTTTCCAGGTACGTTCCTAGGTAGAGGTGTTCCGTTTCAGTCAGCTTAAGTATCCTAGCCGAGACAGAACTCGCCTTAGACAAAAGGTCCCTTATGGATAGATTTAATATAATTTTAATCCTTTATGCCAATCAATTTAATCCTATTAAACCGATTTAAAAAGATTAAGCTAGATTGCTAATCCCATTAGAACCTTTGAACTTAGGTCTATCTCAATCCAATTATAAAACCCTTTTAAAACATGAGTTCACCCTAAGTCCGCATGCAACTTTTTCTTATCGATTTTAGTTCTAATTTCCTTTATAATGCTTATAACCAAAAACAACCAAAATCAACCACAACGCAAAGCTAACACATATACAAGGCATTCATAACGTTTATAAATAGCATAAGTGGCATACTCCATGCATTGTTCATTCATTACTACCTTTTTATATAACATTTATACAACAAGCAACGAACCAAAAAAAACATGTTTCCATTCACCTTCATACTATAATGTTTATAATATAAAGATGATGCATGAATATGCGTACTGCATGCACAAATATAACACTTATATTTCATGATGCACGTACATGCTTTCTTGTAATTTCATCATGCTATATTATGATACTTATAATACATGATGCATGAATAATTGTACAACCTAAGGTGGGTTTCAAATCTATATGTCAAACACTTTTCCATATAAACCACATACATCTCATTTATATTAAATTTTGATGAACCAGGAAAAAATTGCCTCAAATCCTCAAAAACAAAAGCAAACTATTACAATTGCAAAGAGTCTCCGGTTCAAACAGGCGAACCGGGTCTTGAACCATCTGGGTGAAGTCCGCTCTCCACCAATCGTGTACAAAACTTCCCTGCGATTGTCTACATGAAAAAGTAAACGCTTTCCTCACCAACGCTTCTAGAGCTAAACGATCGTTTAGCAACGATCATGTACCTTTTACTATGCGATGAAGCACGAGGTACGCTATTGTGCAGCGTGCTCCACAACGCAAGCCTTATATGATCATCTAAATGACTACGATGCGATGAAGCACGATCATCTAAATGATCGCTAAGCGAGTGNCGTGCTCCACAACGCAAGCCTTATATGATCATCTAAATGACTACGATGCGATGAAGCACGATCATCTAAATGATCGCTAAGCGAGTGCCTTCGTATCACATATCACGTGATCGTGTAGTCAGTGACTATGCGATAAGCATGCTAACTACACGAACGTCTAGCGCGTGCCTTTTTCCAAACGATGAGCATCAAATGCTCCGACTCGATCATCTACCTCCAAATCCCAACTCTTGGTCGTTTTCTAAACATCTACATAATTGTTTAGCCAAATCCCAATGATCGTTTACCTGAGGCTACACGACACGACCAACTCTTGGTCTTCTTCTTCGCTGAGAACCACATTTTCATGCTTCGAAACTTCATCACGAATGACTCAACTAACTCAAACACTTTGAATTTAAATATGTTAATTATGTCAAAAAACACAAGGGCCCTTACAAATTAACACTTTGTAATTTAAAGAAAGCTTTAAACAGAGGTTATTAATCCGTAAACATTCATCAGCTCAATACACAAACGTATTTAACAATTAAATGCAGAAAACCCACCACAACTATAAAATAAGTACAAAACAAAAGTGAATTTGGAATATTAGAACAACCTAGCTCTGATACTAATTGAAGAAAATCAGATATGAGGATTTCCATGAGCAGTGGAATGATCGTTCCAAATTTCGTTTGTATATGAACATACACAATTATAATCAAGAAACAGAAACATACAGGCCATGCACAAAACGAAATTACAACATGATTAACTATACGATCAAGGGAAAAAATACACATACTTTTGAAGACTCATCTTCAACACCCTTGATCACGAACGCTCAAACAATTAGCAAGACTGCAAACTCGAACGCTCGAACACTACGACCACAACACAGCACGATCACAACAATCACGAACGTAATGAACTCCAAGACCACAAACATAGCGAACGACGTCCAAAAGACCTCGAACTATGTCAAGTTGAGTACGACACCACCACAATGGCTGCCTTGGTATTCTTGGTGTGAGAATCTAGAAGTATGGGCTCTGTGTGGACTTGGTTAAAAGGCAAGACCAGAGGAAGAACAATCATGTAAACGATTGAGCAAGTGGGAGATGACAGAGGTCTATCGTATAGACAATGCCCAAATCGTTTAGAAGAAGCTCTGCAATCGTTTAGAAAAAGCTCAGCGATGATTTAGCTATCAGGAGCTGAGTGAAATTTCATGTAATGTCACCCTAGATCGCCTAGTCTCTCTTCAGCTATCGTTTAGTGAATCCTATTCACTTGACAACCACCGTGAGTCTTTCCAAGAACAGAAATCTCAATTCAACAACTGCCAAATTTAGGAAAACATTTTTCTTTTTATCTCACGATTACCACGAAACTACCAATAACCTCCCATTCAATTGGTTATTAAAGAAAAAGAGATAATTATCCAATAATTAATATTATTACAAATATATATGATAACCAACTTACCATACTATATTTATAACCTATAGTTTTAATATTTTATCTCATGAAACATATAAACCATAGCTCTTTTTCTATTTCATGGTCCTTAATTTAAATTTCATTTACATTAATCCTCTACTTGATGTATCTCAAACATCACACCGATCGTATCATATATAATTGAATTCCCTCTTGTCAATTTGAACATTTCAAATCAACACCAAGAACTGACTCTCAACTTGAATCCATTGAGCTACCAAGGGGACCGTATGGACCTGTAGCTCGAAACTCCAACGGTATGTGAATAACTAACTAAACTCTTTAGTCACTGGATCCACCATCCATTAACTGCTAGGCACTTCACTAAAAACTGAAAGCTGGACTCTTCTTACTAAAAATATATTATGTGTCCATATCAACCAATCAACAGTGCGATAACCTTTCACAGATCGCTCGTAAGTATAGCTGGGCCAATAACCGTTATGCCCCTGTAGTTACATCTAACTTCTTAAGTACCATTGATCTCTCTAATGAACATAAGTCCTAGTCTTACTATGACTGAGTCCTCTCTTCTAAAGAGAAGCTGTGGCCACTATGTTCAAGACTCAGAATCAGCCCTTAAGGGAGCAATCTATCTATTTACCCCTACTTCAGGGAAAGAGTGAAGTCCATCTTGTGTAACTGAGTTCCCAGCTCCCAAATTAGACAAGACCTTAAAAAGGTAGGCATGTTGAGTTGGCAATCTGGCCACCCTCACCCATGCTAATCAAAGGACCGCCCTCAAAGGCAGGAGTTCCCAAAACACTTAGGATTAAGGTCATGTCACCTATAGTCGTTAAGGTGAGATGTAAGTCTCTAATATCAACGGCGTTATATACAGAAACTAATCATCTCGTGGTCCGATCTTATATAAACTCTTTTTATAGGACACCCTCGCTCGCATGTCTCCACATGAATGGTTAAGATCTACCATCTATAGTAGTTCACAACACTTGCAAACCTTAACAAAGCGGATAGTATCCGTAGTGTCACAAGGATCAGGTATCCCTCCTTAATCCTTATACTACAGATATATTTAGGTTATTACTTAAGGCATGATTCACTTGTATATCTCATATACATGCTTAAGTTTATATACGATAACCATGGAGCTTTGTTTATTGGATATGAGTAAATGCCAGATAAAATAACTCTTATTTTATTCATAACAACGTGTATAGATTACAAACTATGAGACTCTAGAGAATCAGGACACCAATACCATAAGTTGGAGCTTCAAGGTACAGGTCTATAAGGTCCCCTTGGTATCTCAATGGATTCAAGTTGAGAATCAATTTTTGGGTTAGTTTTAAGTATTCAAATTAACAAAAGGGAATTTGATTATATATGATATAATTAAATTGGTTCAATTATATGTGATATAATTGATATAATGTATGGGATACATTAATTTGAGGAATTGATATAAATATGATTTATATTAAATAAAGGAGAAAAGAACTATAGGTTAAATATTACATATGATGTGATATTAAAACTAAAGGTTATAAATATAATATGGTAAATTAGTTATTATACTTATTTATAATTAAACAATTATATGATAATTGTGCTTTGTTATTTTCTCCATTAACCGTGAAGGTGGGAGGTTATTTTTCAGTTTTAGATAACTGAAGGATAAAATGAAAAGTGTTTCCATTTTGTTAAGACATCGATTCATTTAGTAAATAACTGATCGTTTACTCATGGGAGGCTACACGATAGCCCTCATGACCTAAACGACAGCGAGAGATTTACTAAACGATCGTGTATAGCGAGAGACTAAACGATCGTGTAAAACGAGATTTACTAAATGATTGTGTAAAAAACTTAGCGAGAGACTAAGCGATCGTGTAAACGATTCTCATGAGAGTGAGATTTACTAAACGATCAAGCATTCTCAATCTATGCGATAGTTGTGTAGTTCAATCATTGTCTTCCTCCTTCCCTCTACGAAATTCACACAAAGCCCACATCTCTTAGATCTTACTCCGAGAATACCAAGGTTTTCGAGTTGTTGTGTTGAAGGGTTCTTGTTTGAGGAGCAGTTTGTTCGTGATCTAAGCGACAGCGAGAGATTGGGTAGATAATTGTAGCAATAGCGAGAGGTTGTTTTTCTAGTGATCACGAGAGCGAGAGAATTCCAGAAGAAGAGTTCTTCAAAGGTATGTCTCGCTTTCCTTCTGTATTTGATTCTTTAAGCATGTTGTAATTTGTTCTAAGATGCATAACTGTTTTGTAATTTTGTGAATGTGTTTATTCTTTCACAATGGACTTGGAAAGATCTTACTTCCACTCATGGAGATCTATGTGTAGATTTCTTTCAATTGGTATTAGAGTCAGGTTCTGATATTCCAAATCCTTTACTGTATAGAATTGCATTTACATTCTTGGTGGGTATTTAAGCATTTCTACATTATGTTTAAGTGTTAAATGTTTGTGGATGTGGATTAGTGGAATTTCTGGCATGATTGCCTCTAGTTATTACTTTTTTTTACATATTCAAAGGTAATTGTAAAGGCCCCTATGTTTTTGGGCATATTAACTGGTTATCGAGTTTGTAATTCAAATTGTTTGAGTCTGTTCAAGTCGCTTGTGATGAAGTTTCAAGGCATGAAGATGCAAATTACTCGAGGAAAAAGAAGGAGAAGAGTTGGTCTAATCATATAAATGATGGGGGTAAACGATCGTTAAGTATGGGATACTCATTGCATGGTAGATGCATGTGCATTAAACGATCGTGTAGGCCGGCATGCTTCATCGCATACTTACTAGTTATACGATCGCTTGGTAAATGTTACTTAGCGCTTGTTCTTCGATCGTCTAGACGATCGTGCTTCATAGCATAGTAGTCGTCTACACAATCGTTTAGACTTGAACTGGTTGCACGATCGAGTAGCCTTCATGTTACATCGCATAGTCAAAGGTACTCGATCGTTGCCACACAATCGTGGTTACTCGACCATTTTGCTAGACAATCACAAAGAAGGCTTTGCTCGTGCAGTTCAAGACCCGATTCGCTTGTTGAACAAGTTTACTCGATGGTTTAATGTAATAGATAGATTTAATTTCTGGTTTTTGATGTTAATCATCCCGGTCCATTAATTTTGGTGAATGTACATGAGATGTATGTTTTATTATATGTCATATAGTATGCCATATGGTTTAAATCCCACCATAGGTTATGTATTGTTCATGCATCATCTCTATATTGTAAGAGTTATGATATAGTATTTTGTATGATTAAATTACTTAAGAGCATGCTCATGCATCATATAAAATAAGAGTTATATTTATGCATGCATTAAGCATATTCATGCATCATCTTTATTTTATAAATGTTATAGTATAAGGGTGTATGGAAGCATGTATGCTTAGTTCATTACTTCTTTATATAAGAGTTATATATAGTAATGAACGGACATTGCATGAAGCATGACATATAGGTTAAATTTATAAGAGTTATAAATACCTAGTCTAGCTTAGCAATGTGGATGATTTTGGCTGTTTCTTTTATAAGAGTTATAATGGAAATTAGAACTAAAATCAATAAGAAATGCATGCAAACTTAGGCTTGAATCATGTTTTTAAATAGTTCTGAAATTTGATGGAGATAGACCTAAGATTACGGTTCTAATGAGATTAGAAACCTAAGGTTTAATCTTTTAATCAGTTTAATATGATTAAATTGACTAATAAAAGATTTAATATGTACCAAATCTCTATTTATAAGTGACCTTTTGTCTAAGGCGGGTTCTGTCTAGGTTGGGGTACTTGCTGACGGAAACGGAACACCCCTACCTGGTAACCTACTGAAAAGGTGAATTAGATAGATTTGATGCATGCATGCAAATTTGATGATAGTTCGTTAAAGTGTTTAATGGGACTTGATTCGAACTTGTTCACTTATCAAAGATAAGAGTTGTTTGTTAGCAAATTAAACTCACACTTAGATAAAATCAGTAGCCAGATTGTCTAAGTTAATGAATCACTAGGTAGAACATTCAGTGGGAGGTACTTGGAGTATATGATACTTCACTTAAACCTCTTCACGTTTCTCCCTAATGTTCATAACGTGAGATCTATCCTCGGCCTCGAGGCACCCTGGGAGTGTCCCCCTAAATGATGGTGTTTGGGTAGGTCAAAGGTGAATGGAGAGAATGTTCATAGTAAGTGGGAGTGGGACGTGTGACAACATATCCCACAGTCTCTCTCATTAGGTTGGATAACGTTTTGTGCATCGCCTCGAGGCACCCTGGGAGTATCCCCCTAAAAGATGGCAATTTTGCATGACTCTTTATTTGATCTTCTGTATAGGATAAGGTCGCTTTAGTCTCTTGTCCTAATCTGCTTTTTCCCTACGATGGGCCATTAGGGCGGGACACTAGGGCCTAAAATGAGGGGCTATACTTCTGCGGAATTGTTAAAGGTTAACAGTTCTTGGCCGAAAAATGGTGACTATAAGAGTCAGTTACAAGAGTTGTTTATGTCTAATTGTTGAGAATCTCTCATCCTAGTGAAGGGGCACTTGATCACCACACCAATGACTTTTTTCCTACCTCACTGGGCCATTATTGCAAAATAGATGTCATTTCATTTAAGGTACATAAGAACTATTTTGCTGAAACTAAAATTGGTGTTAAAAGTTGTAATACGTAAACCTATTAAGTTTGTTCATGTTTTTCAGCAACATTAAAATGGCTATAGCCACATTAGCTCTATTGAGTGTCGATAAATTGACTGGCGAGAATTACACTAGTTGAAAAAACACGATAAATACCATACTGATCATTGATGACTTAGGTTCGTCCGTACGGAGGAGTGTCCTCCTATTCCGACTCAAAATGCCACTCGAAATATTCGGGAGGCATATGAGAAATGAACACGAACGAATAAGAAGGCCCGAGCTTACTTCTTGGCTAGTCTGAATGGCGTTTTGGCCAAGAAGCATGAGCCTATGGTCTCTGCACGTGAGATCATGGAGTCACTGCAAGGAGTGTTCGGACAACCATCTAGACAGCTCAAGCATGAGGCTCTGAAATGCATCTTCAACTCCAAAATGGAGGAGGGTACATCTGTTCGAGAACACATTCTAAACATGATGGTCCACTTCATTATGGCAGAGATAAATGGGTCACGCATCGATGAGGGTAGTCAGGTTAGCATAATTCTGCACTATTGCCAGATAGCTTCCTGCACTTTGTCAACAATGCTGTGCTAAACAAAGTTGAATATACCCTTACAACTCTCCACAACGAGTTGCAGACATTCCAATCCTTACTAAAAAGTAAGGAGAAGAAGGTTGGTAAGGCAAATATTGCTCCATCATCAACGAAGTTCCATCAAGGTTTGACCTCAGGAACTGTCTGCATCTTCTACTTCTAATACTTCCAAGTGGAAGAAGAAGAAGAGTGGTAAGGGGAAGGGGAAGGCACCTACTAACCCACAACCTGTCACACAGCAAGGAAGGTGACCAGCACCGATTGAAAAAAGAAAATGTTTCCATTGCAACCAGGATGGACACTGGAAGCGGAACTGTCCTTGCTGGTTGAAGGAGAAGAAGAAGGCTAAGGCCAAGGCAAAACAAGGTAAATATGATTTACTAGTTTTGGAAACTTGTTTAATGGAGAATGATGATTCTGCTTGGATTATTGACTCTGGGGCCACTAATCATGTTTATTCTTCTTTTAAAGGGATTACATCCTGGCGGCAACTTGAGGCTAGTGAGATGACGATGTGAGTAGGCACCAGACAGGTCGTCTTAGCTATGGCAATGGGAGGGCTGCAGTTGACTTTACAGAATAAATTTATCATTTTGAATGATGTGTATGTTGTTCTCGAGTTAAAGTGAAACTTAATTTCTGTAAAGTATCTGATTGGATGTAAATATACTCTCAACTTTTCGGGGAATAAATTGTTTATTCTGAAATATGGTGTTGAGATTTGTTCCACAAAACTGGAAAAAGTTTGTATGTGCTAAGGTCGTTAGCAACAAATTCCCTCCATAACATAGAGATATTTAAAACTATCGTAACTCAAAATAAAAGACATAAGGTTTCTCCTAAGGAAAATGCCTAACTTTGGCACCTTCGATTAAGGCATATCAATCACAATAGGATTGAGAAGTTAGTGAAGAATGGACTTACAAGCGAGTTAGAGAAAAATTCTTTACCTGTGTGCGAGTCACGTCTTAAAAGCAAGAAGACTAATAGACCTTTTACTGGAAAAGGTTATCGAGCCAAAGAGCCTCTACAGTTAGGGCATTCATACTTTTGTGGTTCGGTGAATGTGCGAGCCAGGGGAGGCTATGAGTATTTCATCACTTTTATGGATGACTACTCACGGTATGGGTATGTTTATTTGATGCAATGGAAGTCAGAATCCTTTAAAAAGTTCAAAGAGTTCAAGGCTAAAGTTGAAAATGCATTGGATAAACGGATTAAAACACTTCGATCAAATCGAGGTGGAGAGTTTTTGGATTCTGAGTTCCAGAATTATATGATAGAGCATGGAATCATTTCCCAACTCTCAGCGTCTGGTATACCTCAAGAGAATGGTGTATTGGAAAGGAGAAACAGAACCTTTTTGGACATGGTTTGATCAATGATGAGTTACGCTTCCTCACCAGACTCATTTTGGGGTTTTGTAGTGGAGACTGCAGTTTATATCCTCAATTGTGTTCCTTCAAAGAGTGTTGCCAGAACACCTTTGGAGTTGTAGAATGGGCATAAAGCTAGTTTGCGTCACTTCCGCATATGAGGTGGCCCAACACATGTGCTTGAGGCTATTCCTAAGAAACTGGAACCACGTTCAAGGCTGTGCCTATTTTTAGGCTACACCAAAGGTATACGAGGGGGTTAATTTTATGATGCTAAGGAAAAAAAAGTGTCGACGAAGGCTACCTTCCTAGAGGAGGAACATATGAGGGAGCACATTCCATGTAGTAAAATCGTGTTGCGTCAACATTCCAACGAAACTACTGAAACTTCAGTAAGAGTTGTTGAAAGGCCTGCTACATCAACAAGAGTTGTTGATGGATGTTCATCTGGTAGGTTAAATCCACCTCATGATTTAAGGGAACATCGACATAATGGGAGGGTTGCAAACCCACCTATTCGGTATATGGGTTTCACTAAAATCCTAGCTAAAGTAGCCGATGGCGAGGTTAAGGATCCGTGTCTTATCAAAAGGCAATGAAGGATGTTGACCAGGATGAATGGGTCAAAGCCATGGATCTCGAGATGGAGTCTATGTACTTCAACTTAGTATGGGATCTTGTAAATCAACCTAACGAGGTTAAACCTATAGGTTGTAAATGGATCTACAAGAGGAAACGGGGTGCTGATGGGAAGGTGCGAATCTTTAAGGCTAGACTTATGGCAAAGGGTTATACCCAGGTAGAAGAAATTGACTATGAGGAGACTTTCTCGCCTGTTGCCATGTTAAAGTCTATCCGCATCCTCCTATCTATTGCCTCATATTATGACTACGAGATATGGAAAATGGATGTCAAGATTGCCTTTCTGAATGGTAATCTTGAGGAGACCATTTATATGGTGCAGGCTGAGGGATTCATAGCCCAAGGTCAAGGACAAAAGGTTTGCAAACTGAATCGATCCATTTATGGGCTAAAACAAGCGTCTCGATCTTGGAACATAAGGTTTGATACTGCGATCAAATGTACCAAAAAGTTGATGAGCCTTGTATCTACAAAAAAATCATCAACAGTTCAGTAGTTTTCCTAGTGTTGTATGTAGACGATATCCTACTCATTGGGAATGATGTAGGTTTACTGACATCAGTTAAGAACTGGCTAGCGACCTAATTCCAAATGAAAGATTTAGGAGTGGCTCAGTTTCTTCTTGGTATTGAGATCTTTCGGGATCGAAAGAACAAAGTGCTATCACTATCTCAGGCATCGTACATTGACAAGATGTTGATCAAGTACTCAATACAGGACTCCAAAAGGAGCCTACTGCCTTTTTGGCATGGAGTTTCATTGTTTAAGGAACAATGTCCTAAGACACCTCAAGAGGTTGAGGAGATGAGACGGGTCCTCTATGCATCTGTCGTTGGTAGTTTGATGTATGCGATGTAATGTACTAGAGCTAACATTTGCTATGCTGTGGGGATAGTCAATAGATATCAGTCTAATCCAGGACAGGGTCACTGGAATGTAGTCAAGGACATCCTCAAGTATCTTCGAAGAAGAAGAGACTACATACTTGTGTATGGATCTAAGGATTTGATCCTTACTAGATACATGGACTCCTATTTACAGACTGATAAGGATTTTCGGAAATCCACTTCAGGTTCAGTGTTCACTATTAATGGAGGGGCTGTCATATGCGAAGTACTAAGCAGTGGTGCATCGCTGACTCCACTGCGAAGGTCGTGTATGTAGCGGCTTGTGAAGCTGCTAAGGAGGCCATCTGACTCCTAAAGTTCCTGATGGATTTGGAAGTTGTTTCAGACATGTCTAGGCCCATCATCTTTTATTGTGATAATAGTGGTGCTGTGGCGAATTGAAGGGAGCCCAGGTGTCACATGCCTGACAAACATATAGAGCTGAAGTATCATCTCATCTGTGAAATTGTGCATCAAGGGGACGTGATAGTCACGAAGATTTCTTTGGAGCATAACGTGCTAACCCGTTTACAAAGGCTCTCATGACTATAGTTTTTTAGGGTCACCTTCAGAGCATGGGTCTAGGACCATCCGTGGCTGGACTAAGGCAAGTGGAAGATTTTGTACTGGGCCTTAGTCCCTAGTTTATTGTTTTGTACTTGTTTTTTATCTTGTACACCCACTCGCTTTAGGACAAGTGGGAGATTGTTAGGATTGATGCCCTAAATATCGTGGGTTCTGTAGTTTGTAAACACCTTGTATGAACAAACGATTGTGATGTCATACTATGAGATTATTTCCTTCACTTTTGGCTATGAAATATGAGATATTTTAGTTGCATTTACCACCAAACCAATAAACTAAGATCCCTGGTTATCGTTGTGACTTAAGTGATAACCTAAATGATTTGTAGTGTTAACCTAAATGGTCTGTAGTACATGGATAAAGAAGGAAACCTTATCCTGGTGACACTACGAATACGACCCGCTTTATAGATGTTACAAGTGTTGTAAGGTTCTACAGATGGTATGATCCTGATCATTCATGTTGAGACATGCGAGCAGTGGTGTCCTATACAAACGAGTTTGTATTAAGACAGGACCACGAAATGTTTAGTCCGTTATTATAACGTCGTTTATGACAGAGACTTTCATTTCGCTAGGATGACCATAGGTAACATAACCTTAATCTTGAGTGAGTTGGGAACTCCTGCCTATGAGGGCAGTCCTTTGATTTGCTTGGCTGCGAGTGGCCAAATTGCTAACTCAAACCTACCACTTTAGGGATTCGTCTGATTAGGGACTGGGAAACTCAACTACACAGATGGAATTCACTTCTTCCCCAAAGCAACGGTAAGTAGATAGATTTCTCTCTTAAGGCTGATTCCGGGGCTTGAACGGACATGGTGCCACACACTTTCTCATGACCCGAGAGGTGCTCACTCATAGTAGGACTATGATGTATTATTCATTAGAGGAATCAATGGTACTTAAGGAGTTAGATGTAACTACAGGGGAAAAACAGTAAATTGGACCAACTGTACTTACGAGCGATCTGTGAAGGGTTATCATACAATTGATTGGTTATATCCAATGGACACATAAATATATATGTAGTGAGAAGTGTGCAGTGGTCGATCTCTAGTGGAGTGCCCGAAAGTTAACAAATGGTGGATTTCATGATTAAAGAGTTTAGTCAGTTATTCAAATACAGTTAGAGCTTAAAGCTAAAGGTCCATAAGATCCCCTTGGTAGCTCAAGGGATTTAAGTTGAGAATCAGTTTTTGGGTTAGTTTGAAGTATTCAAATTAACAAGAGGAAATTTTATTATATATGATATGATTAAATTGGTTCAATTATATGTTATATAATTGATATGCTGTATGAGATACATTAATTGGAGGAATTGATATAAATATGATTTATATTAAATCAAGGAGAAAAGAACTATGGTTTAAATATTACATATGATGTGATATTAAAACTATAAGTTATAAATATAATATTATTAATTAGTTATTATATTTATTTATAATTAAACAATTATATGATAATTGTGGTTGGTTATTTTCTCCATTAACCGTGAAGGTGGGAGGTTACTTTCAGTTTTGGATAACTGAAGGATAAAATGAAAAGTGTTTTCATTTTGTTAAGACATTGATTCATTTAGTAAAGAGTTTAGTCAGTTATTCACGTACCGATGGAGCTTCAAGCTACAAGTCCATAAGGTCCCTTTGGTAGCTCAATGGATTCAAGTTGAGAATCAATTTTTGAGTTAATTTGAAAGGTTCAAATTAACAAGAGGAAATTTGATTATATTATATAATAAAATTGCATAAATTAGATGAGATATAATTGACTTGATGTATTAAATACATTAATTGGAGGAATTATTATTATAAAGAAGAAAAAAACTATGGTTTATATATTGCATGAGATGTGATATTAAAACTATAGGTTATGGATATATTTTTTATTTGTAATTAAATAAATTATGGGATAATTGGTTTCGATTTTTTTTCTTAATAACCAACTTAGTGGGAAGTTGTGATCAGTTAAGGTAACTGATGGATAAACTAAAAATTGTTTTAATTTTTTTCACTATGCAACCATTAAGAGATTGAGAATCGAACGCATAAAAGAAATAGCTATACGATAGCTAGAGAGCATAAACGATCGTGCAACGTATTTGCTATACGATAGACACTTGTTTACTAAACGATCAAGTACTCAGTCTATACAATAGACTTTAGTCATCTCCCACTTACTTGATCGTCTATACGATTTGTCAATTCCTCCTACCCTCTATCAAATCCATACAGAGCCCACAACTCCTGGATTCTCACATCGAGAATACCAAGGTAGCCTTCTGATGGTGTCTACTTACTGTTCGAGGGTCGAGTGTTGTTTGTTCTTGATCAAGGAGATTGCTGAGGCATGACGTTCGTGCTGGTGAACGATGGTGCTGTTACATCGAGGGAACGAGAAGAATAGTTCTTCAAGGTAAGTTCACTTGATCTTTAGTATTTTCCTTTCAAAGCATGTTGTAATTTAGAGTTTATGCATAACTTTTACTGTTTGATTGTAAATGTATATCTTCTATTACAATAGGGTTTGAAATGATCTCGCTTCTGCTCAGTGGTCTCTTTGATAAGAGTTCCTTCAATTGGTATTAGAGACAGGTTTTTCTGATAGTTCAAATTCAATTGATGCATTGAATTACATTTACGGTCTTGGTGTTTTTTATGTAGTCCACAATACGTTTAGACGTTAGATGTTGTTGTAATATGAGTCTATGGATGTTTCGAGATGGTTGCCTCTGTTTATTAAAGCTTTCTTTACATTTCAAGTTCATTTGTAAGGGCCCCTATGTTTTTGGGCATAATCACAATGCTATCAAGTCTTTATTCAAAGTTTTTGAGTCTGTAAGAGTCGTTCATGAAGAAGCTTCAGCTCATAAAGATGTCGTTCTCATCAAGGAAGAAGACCAAGGGTTGTCGAGTTGTGTAGCCTAGGCTAAACGATTGTTTAGATTTGGCTACATGATCATTTAGAAAAGTTCTACTTGATCATGTAGTATTTGCTAAATGATCGCATGGCTGATGCTAAGCGATTGGGTAAAGGGTTTACCGGTCGTATTGCGTTGGCTGCTCGATCATGTAGACGTTGAGGTAAACGATTGTTGAGGTTTTAATCCTCATTGCATGGTAAGCACGCACACTAAATGATTGAGTAAGCCAACAAGCATAATTCCATAGTCACTGGCTACTCGATCACTTGGTATACGATACTTAACATTTGCTCCACGATCGTTTAGACAATCCTGCTTCACCGCATAGTTGTCGTCTACACGATCGTCTTTGTTTTAGCTCCGATTTGAGTGATTCAAGAGGTGTTGGAATCATTGTTCCGAGCTCTACGCTATGGACATATTAAAACACTAAGATTTTCAGTAATTAAAAATTGAGTTTGTTATCATCAAAACATTGATTAATTAATTAATTAATTTGAGATTAAGGGCCAAAAAGCCAACAGGATTAAGGTAGGATGCCTGATCCTGGTGACACTACAGATACGACCCGCTTTGTAGAGGTTTGCAAGTATTGTAAACTACTACAAATGATAGATCCTAACCATTCATGTGGAGACGTGCGAACGGGGGTGTCCTATATAAAGAGTTTGTATAAGACCTAGACCACGAGTTGACTAGACTTTGTATATAACATCGTTGATACTAGAGACTTATATCTCACCTAAACGACCATAGGTGAGACGACCTCAATCCTGGGTGTTTTGGGAACTTCTGCCTTTAAGGGCGGTCCTTTGATTAGTATGGGTGAGAGTGACCAGATTGCCAACTCAACATGCCTACCTTTTTTAGGACTTGTCTGATCTGGGAGCTGGGAACTCAATCCACAAGATGGAATTCACTCCTTTCCCAAAGCAGGGATAAGTAGAGAGATTGCTCCCTTAAGGGCTGATTCCAGGGCTTAAACACAGTAGTCACAGCTTCTCTTTGGAAGAGAGGACTCAGTCATAGTAGGACTATGACTTATGTTCGTTAAAGGGATCAGTGGTACTTAAGGAGTTAGATGTGACTATAGGGGCATAACGGTTATTGGCCTATCTATATTTACGAGTAATCTGTGAAGGGTTGTTGCACTTCTTATTGGTTAAGATGGACACATAATATATTTGTGGTAAGGAGAGTTCAGTTGTCTATCTTTAGTGGAGTTCCTGGCAGTTAACGGATGGTGGATCCTGTGACTAAAGAGTTTAGTCAGTTATTCACGTACCGTTGGAGCTTCGAGCTATAGGTCCATAAGGTCCCCTTGGTAGCTCAATGGATTCAATTGAGGATCAGTTCTTGGTATTGATTTGAAATGTTCTAATTGACAAAAGGTATTATGATTATATATGATATAATCGGCATGATGTATGAGATACATCTAGCGGAGGATTAATGTAAATGAGATTTACATTAAGTACAATGAAGTAGAAAAAGAACTATGGTTTATATGTTTCATGAGATGAAATATTAAAACTATGGGTTATAAATATAGTATGATAAGTTGGTTATCATTTATATTTATAATAATATTAATATTGGATAATTAAATATTTTTCTCTAATAACCAATTGAGTGGAGGTTAATTGTGGTTCATGGTAATAGTGAGATAAAAGGAAAATTGTTTTCCTAATTTTAGCAAATATTGAAAAGTTTTTGTCAAAATTTGTTTTGAGTTTTCTCTCTCGGAAAAAGAAACTCACGGAGCTTGTCAAGTAAATACAGATTTACTAAGCGACAACTTGTTTTAGTAAACGATCGTGTAGTGTTTTGTAAGTGACAGACTCGCAGCTAAATGATGAGCTAAACGATTGCTTAGCTTTTGTTAGACGATCGCTTAGCTTTTGCTAAACGATTGGGCATCGACCTATACAATAGGTTTCTATCTTCTCCCACTTGCCCAATCATGTACACGATTGTTGAATCCTTTTTTGTCTTCCTTACACCAAATCCACAAAGAGCCCACCCTCTGGATTCTCACACTGAGAATACAAGGTAGCCTTCTTGGTGGCGTCATACTCAACTCGACACCTTCGAGGTTCTATGGAGGTCGTTCATGTTGCTAGGGAGTTCATGACCGAGGCGATTGCTGACTTCGAGTGCGAGGTGTTCGTGCTATAGAGTGGTCATGTTGTTCAAGCATTCTATGTTACTGAGTTCGAGCGTTCGTGAGCAAGGAGCGTGGAGACGAGTCTACAAATGTTCGTAGATTTCTCCTTGTTCATTTGTAGTTTTCATGCTGTGATTTCTGTATTGATTGCATAACTGTATGTTTTTGTTTACAACTGTAAATTGTAATGTTCATACATGATTGTAATTTGGAATGATCTATTCCACTGCTCATGGAAATATTTTGTTCAATTTCCTTAAATTTCGTGGTTCGGTCTTATATAAACTCCTTTTGTATAAAATATCCTCGCTCGCATGTCTAATACATGAATAATCAGGATCAGATCATTTGTAGCATTTTACAACATTTGTAACACCTATAAGGTGGGCCATACTCGTAGTGTCACCAGGATAAGGTACCTGACCTTATCCATATACTACAGACCATTTAGATTATCACTTAAACATGATCCACCTATATGTCTTCACATACATGTTTAAGTTGCAACAATAATCGTGGATGTTAGTTTATTCGTTTATTGTTAGTGCAACTAAAATATCATATATTTCATAGACAAAGTGAATAAAATATAAAATATTATTAATCACATAAATATTTGTTCATACAAAGTTTACAAACTATAGGACCCTATGAGATTTAAGGTATCGACCCCAACAATCTCCCACTTGTCCTAAAGCTAGTGGAGTGTACAAGATAATCAAATTACAAGTACACAAGACAATAAACTAGCGCACAACACACCAGTATAAGATCTCTCACTTGCCCTAGTCCAGCCGTGGTTTGTCCCATAGACTCATACTCTGCAGGTGACCCTTAAACACTGTAGCCATGAGGGCCTTCATAAATGGATCAGCAACGTTGTGCTCTGAATCTATCTTTGTGACAATCATATCCTCTCAAAGCACAATCTCTCGGATGAGATGGTATTTTTGCTCAATGTGCTTGCTACGTTTATGACTCCTAGGCTCACAGGAATTCACCACAATACCACTATTATCACAATAAAGTGTGATGGACTTTGACATGTCTGGAACAACTTCCAAATCAGTTAGGAATTTCCTAAGCCAAACGGCCTCCTTAGCAGCTTCACAAGCCACTACATACTTAGCCTCCATGGTGGAGACCGCAATGCACCCATGCTTGGTGTTTCGCGATACAATAGCCCCTCCATTAAGAGTAAACACTGATCATGATGTGGATTTTCGAGAATCCCTATCAATCTAAAAGTCAGAGTCTGTGTATCCTATAAGGATCAAATCCTTAGAACCATACACAAGCATGTAGTCCCTCGTTCTCCATAGATACTTGAGGATGTTCTTAATGGCTGTCCATTGATCATATCCTGGATTAGATTGATATCTACTGACTATCCTCACTGCATAGCAAATGTCAGGTCTAGTACATAACATTGCATACATCAAACTGCCCACGGCAGATGCATAGGGGACCCTTCTCATTTCCTCAACCTCGTGTCTTAGGACACTGTTTCTTAGACAAAGTAAAACCGTGCCTGAAAAGCAATAGGCCTCTTAGAGTTCTGCATGGAATATTTTATCAACATTTTGTCAATATACGATGCTTGAGACAGTGCTAGCATTTTGTTCTTTCGATCCCGAAAGATCTGAATACCAAGAACAAACTGAGCCTCTCCCAAATATTTCATTTGGAATTAGGTCGCTAGCCAGTTCTTAACTGTAGTCAATAAGGCTACATCATTCCCAATGAGTAGAATATCATCTACATATAACACTAGGAAAACTATTGAACTGTTGATGATCTTCTTATACACACAAGGCTTATCAACGTTCTGATCAAAGTCATAAGATTTGATCGTAGTATCAAACCTTATATTCCAAGATCGAGATGCTTGAGTCCATAAATGGACCGATTTAGCTTGCAAACCTTTTGCTCTTGACCTTGGACTATGAATTCCTCGGGCTACACTATATAAATGGTCTCTTCAAGATTGTCATTCAGAAAAGTAGTCATGATATCCATTTGCCATATCTCATAGTTATAATATGAGACAATGTATAGGAGGATTCGGATAGACTTTAGCATGGCAATAAGTGAGAAAGTCTCCTCACAGTCGACTCCCTCTACCTAGGAATAACCCTTTGCCACCAGTCTAGCCTTGAAGGTTTGCAGCTTCCCATCAGCACCCTGTTTCCTCTTGTAGATCCATTTACAATCTATAGGTTTAACCTCATCAAGTTAATCCATTTACAATCGAGATCCATGATTTTGATTCATTCATCACTATCAACATCCTCCATTTCCTTCTTATAAGACAATGGATCCGCAACCTCGCCATCAGCTACCATAACTAGGATTTAAGTTAAACCCATATAGCGAATAAGTGGGTTCACAACCTTCCCACTACGTCGAGGTTCCCTCAAAACTTGAGGTGGATTTGACCTACTAGATGAACCTACTTCAACAACTCTTGTTGAGGTAGTAGGCTCTTCAACAACTCTTGTTAAAGATGCAGTAGTTTCTTTGGAAAGCTCATTCAACACGATATTGCTTCTAAGTTTGTGCTCCTTTATATGATCCTTCTCAAGAAAAGTAGCATTTGTCGATACAAACACTTTTTTTTCTTTAGGATCATAGAAATAACCTCCTCTCATTTCTTTAGGGTAGCCTACAAATAGGCATAACCAAGAACATGGTTCTAGTTTCTTAGGATTAGCCTCAAGCACATATGTTGAGCAACCCCAAATTCTGAAATGACATAAAGTAGCTTTACGACCATTCCATAACTCCAAATCTGGCAACACTCTTGGAGGGAACGTAGTTCAGGATTTAAGTTGCATTCTCTACTGCATAACCCCAAAACAAGTCAGGTAAGGAAGCCCGGCAACAACGCCAAAAACTTGGTGACGTAAATTTAGCCGTCAAAGACTTGATGACTAAAATTATGTGGATGCAATGCATGATGCATGTTATAAGTTGTGCGTTTATTATCATGTGTCGGTGGTCATGCGTTGGAATGAAAATATGTTTTACTCTTATATGCGATGACCATGCGTTCTTATCACAAGTTTTCTTGCGTTCTAGCCAAGTATAATGCAAACGCATGTTTCTCGGGTGATCCGAGGTCGAACTCAGGGACTTGTAGCTAAGGGCTATGCTGTGATGTGTTTGCAGCGGATGAATAAAAGAATGATGGAAGGTATAAGCTAATAACTACTCCTACTCCTAACTAACAAACAAAGCATTGGAAGTGTGAATGAGAGGTAGAGACACGGCAATTGTTGATGCGTAGTAAAATGCATGAAAAATAGATAAAATGTGAGGATGTCTTCATCGCAACCCTAAGCTTGACCACAAGGGCAACCTTAGCCAATGCAAGCTATGCGATCATGCTACACAACTTGAGCCTAATTCTAGGACGCATGCGATGTATATGTGACAGTGTCGAGAGGCCTTATTTCTAAGTCTCTATTCCTGCTCATGTGCTCCCACATATAAACAAGATGACCACATACCATCGTATCCTACTTCTGGACGCATGCAATATCCCATCCGTAGGGTGCATACGCTGTGTAATAGCAAACGAAGCTTATCTCTAAGTTCCCCATTCTTGCTTATGCGTTCCAATCCGCTCTCTCGAGTCCTAGATTTGGTTTTTAGACTACTCTTCCAAGTATGCCTAATTGATGAATGATGCGTTCATAAGACAAGGTAATCGCATAAACCTGGATGACGTAAAATTATTCCTATCTCTAGTAAATACTTGCTTACATTGCTTAATGCGACCAACCACTTACCCTCCTGGGCAGTTAATTATTGTTGACTTTACTCATAGATAAGCATTGCATCTGCCTATAGATAGGCATTGCTACAACTTCACACTAAGTAAATAAGGTTTTCTCACAACACTCATGCAACGCACACCTCCTGGTGGTTTGCTACATGCTTCATATTCCTATGCTACATGATTAAGTATACGATACTCTAGCAATCTCACTAAGTGATGCAACGAAAGTTAAGGATGCTAAGTAAAGGAAGATGGAGATGGAATCGAAGGAAATATAGAAATGCATTAATCACAAAATGTATTAATTTCTTAAGCCAAAATGTAATACAATACAATATAAGAAAATAAGAGAAAATGAAAGAAC
Organism: Benincasa hispida; assembly: GCF_009727055.1. Classification (NCBI taxonomy): domain Eukaryota; kingdom Viridiplantae; phylum Streptophyta; class Magnoliopsida; order Cucurbitales; family Cucurbitaceae; genus Benincasa; species Benincasa hispida. Next base: position 61,433,706 of record NC_052360.1, on the reverse strand, counting down.
CAGCTGGAAGCAGTGTCTTGCTTCAAGCAGATGTGTGTCCAGGCTGCCGGTGGTGCCATGGATGGGTGATGGAGTAGACTCTCTCAAGCTCTAACTCCAGTGAAGGCTTCGATCGTCACTCGGAATGGATGAAGAAGATGAAGAACTCTCAAGCTTTCTTCTCACGCGTTCGTTTGGATCAAAGGATTCGCTCTAAGGCGAGCCTCAAGCGAAAAACCTTGGATGATATGAAATTCTTCCTAGCGGCTTCAATTTATAGAGCTTGATCGCTGACAGAATTAATGGACCTGCTCTGATTTTGACATTCACAGCACGATGGTCCTTTTCTGAATCTCTACTGTTAATGGCATGGTAGGTGAAATGTCAACATCTTCTTTTGATTCTCCCGAGGTATGCGTTCATGTTGCATTCCACCAACCTTGCGTTTATTCCCCTATTATGGTTATCATCATGTAGCCGCAATCTCCTTGCGATGACTGCATTCGCTAAATGGCTGCAACTTCTCAGCGATGACCGTATTCGTTTAACGACCGCAATCTCTATGCGATGGACGCATGCGATTGATGGCTGCAATATCCATGCATCGAACGTATGTGTTCATCTTCGCGATAGAGAAATTCTCCACATGTCGTCGTCTTTGCGATAGCTCGGCTTCCGTGTATGCGTCCGCTTCCTGCGTTAACTACAAAGATAGACAATTGAATGCATAATAACGCATAATATTGGGTTAGCCGAGATTCTTAATGCTGAACGACAAACTCATTTTCTCATGAATTCCTAACATATTCTCCGCATATTTCCCTTAACAATTCTCATAATTCTAAATAAAAAGCCTAAGATGACGTGCATTTCTACCTGTCATCAAACCTCGCCATCAGCTACCATAACTAGGATTTAAGTTAAACCCATATAGCGAATAAGTGGGTTAGCAACCCTCCCACTACGTCGAGGTTCCCTCAAAACTTGAGGTGGATTTGACCTACTAGATGAACCTACTTCAACAACTCTTGTTGAGGTAGTAGGCTTTTCAACAACTCTTGTTGAAGATGCAATAGTTTCTTTGGAAAGCTTATTCAACACGATTTTGCTTCTAATTTGTGCTCCCTTATATGATCTTCCTTAAGAAAAGTAGCATTTGTCGATACAAATACTTTTTTTTTTCTTTAGGATCGTAGAAATAACCTCCTCTCGTTCTCTTGGGATAGCCTACAAATAGGCATAACCTCGAACGTGGTTCTAGTTTCTTAGGATTAGCCTCAAGCACATATGCTGGGCAACCCCAGATTCTAAATGACGTAAAGTAGCTTTACGACCATTCCATAACTCCAAAAGTGTTCTGGCAACACTCTTGGAGGGAATGCAATTGAGGATTTAAGTTGCATTCTCTACTGCATAACCCCAAAACGAGTCAAGTAAGGAAGCATAACTCATCATAAACCAAACCATGTCCAATAGGGGTCAATTTCTCCTCTCTGATACAACATTCTGCTGAGGTGTACTAGGTGCTGAGAGTTGGGAAACTATTCCATGTTCTATCATATAGTTCTGGAAAGAAGAATCCAAAAACTCTCTACCTCGATCAGATCGAAGTGTTTTAATTATTCTATTTAATGCGTTTTCAAATTTAGCCTTGAATTCTTTGAACTTTTCAAAAGACTCAGACTTATGTTGCATTAAATAAACGTACCCATTTCTAGAACAATCATCAATGAAAGTAATGAAATATTCATAACCTCCCCTTGTTCTTACATTCATCAGACCACAAAGGTCTGAATGCACTAGCTTTATAGGATTTTTGGCCCTATGACCTTTTCCAGTAAAAGACCTTTTAGTCATTTTACCTTCAAAGCATTACTCACACATAAGTAAATAATTTTCTTCTAACTCGCTTAGAAGTCTATTCTTCACCAACTTCTCAATCATATTGAGATTAATATGTCCTAATCTTAGGTGCCAAAGTTGGACATTTTTCTTAGGAGAAATTTTACAAAGAACCTTTGAGCGGAAGTGGATCGTCCAAATCCCATTTCGATTGAAACAAACATTTTCAGTAAACAATATAGATTATGCATAAAAACATAAATTACAGCATGCTTTTGAACAATAAAAAAAGGTTTAGAGATTATACCTTTGAAGAACTCTTCTTCGTGTTAATCCCCCAAACTTGCACGAATACTTCGAATAGCAACCAAACTCGAACCAAAGGAAGAGGACACTACCACTTGGTGACCTTGGTATTCTCGGTATGAAAACTCAAGAGTGGTGGGCTTTGGCTATTTTGGTTAGGAGGGAGTTTGTGGTTTGAAGGAAGTAGACGATTGAGAAGCAACTCTCTATCGCATAGGAAAAACTTCAATCGTTTAATGAATCAAGTCTATCACATAGACTCTAATTTGATCATGTAATCTCTTGTTTCACAAGTCGTGAAGATTATTTTGGAAAAATAAAATCTTATTTTATTTATCCCTATTGCCATAAAACCACTTAACTTCCCACTAAGATAGTTAGAGAGAAAAAGGAGATAATTATCAAGTAATTAATAATTATAAATAAATATGATAATCGACTTATCATATTATATTTATAACCTATAGTTTTAATATTGCATCATATATAATATAAACTACAGTTTTTTTTCTTTATTTTATGGCATTTAATATTAATCATATTTATATTAAATTTAACAACTATGAATCTTATTCATAGAAAATTTATTTGAATCATATTCAAATATTTATTCCTCCAATTAAACTATAATGTATCAAATATATTATGTCAATTATATCATATATAAATGAATTAATTTAATTATATATTCCCTCTTATTAATTTGAATATTTCAAATTAACCCAAAAACTGATTCTCAACTAAATCCTTTGAGCAACCAAGGGGACCTTATGGACCTGTAGTTTGAAACTCCAATGGTACGTGAATAATTAATTAAACTCTTTAATCATATTATCCACCATCCGTTAACTGTCAGACACTCCACTAAAGACCGACAGTTACACTCTTCGCACTACAGTCATTTTTTTATGTCCATTGGATATAACCAATCAACAGTACAATGACCCTTCATAAATTGCTCATAAGTACAATTGTCCCAAATTACCGTTTTCCCCCTGTAGTTACATCTAACTTCTTAAGTACCGCTGATTCCTCTAATGAACAATATATCATAGTCCCACTATGTCTAAACCCCTCTCAGGCCAGGAGAGCATGTGGCACCACATTGTTCAAGACCTAGAATCAACCCTTAAAGGAGCAATTTATCTACTTACCCCTGCTTCGGGGAAGAAGTGAATTCCATCTTGTGTAGTTGAGTTCCCAGTTTCCCAATAAGACGAATCCCCAAAATGGTAGGCTTGTTGAGTAGGGATCTGGCAACGCTCACCCATACAAATCAAAGGACCACTCTCATAGGCAGGAGTTCACAACTCATTCAGGATTAAAGTCATGTTACCTATGGTCATCCTAGTGAAATGAAAATCTCTTATGAATGGCGTTATATAATGAGACTAAACATTTTGTGGTCCGGTCTTATACAAACTCCTTTGTATAGAATATTCACGCTCGCATGTTTAATACATAAATGATCGGAACCATATCATTTGTAGCACTTTACAACATTTGTAACACCTACAAAACGGGCCATACTCGTAGTGTCAACAGGATAAGGTATCCGACCTTATCCATATACTACAAACCATTTAGGTTATCACTTAAACATGATCCACATATATGTTTAAGTTACAACGATAATTGTGGATGTTAGTTTATTGATTGTGATTAATGCAACTAAAATATCATATATTTCATAGACAAAGTAAATAAAATATCAAATATTATTAATCAGAAAAATGGTTGTTCATACAAGGTTTACAAACTATAGGACTCTAAGAAATTTAGGACATCAACCCCAACAATATATATGTATATATACACACACACACACATATATATATAAGGAAAAGAAAAAAAAATGAAGATGAAATTGAAAAAAAAAAAAAGGAAAAACTTGAAATGAAAAAACAAGTAAAAAAAAGAAAATATGGGAGCAAAAAAGAAGAAAAGATGGGAGAAAAAAAAAGTGAAGAAATAAAAGAAAGAGGAGATTAAAGTAGGAGTAGAAAATGAGAATGAGAAAGATGTATGTGGTTAGCCCTATTTATAGAGATCAACATAGAGTCAAATTCCTAATTTAATTTAGATTTCCTACTAAGATCTATCTCTTTAAAAGATTTTGATAAGATTTGAATAAAAATACCTTATTTTTTAAATTTGAATTTAAGTTTCTTGGGTTTGAATGGATGAGCCTTAAATCAATTGATATCAAAATTCATTTACATCAATTTTAAATTTGGGCATATTCCAAATTTTATTTCAAATTCATCTCAAATTAAAATTTGACCATATTCCAATTTTTTTTCCAAAATTCAAATTACACAACTTTTATCCTCAAGTCAAATTAAATTGAGAATAAAATCTCAAATTTATGTGACAATTCATATTTGGGCATATTCCAAAATTTATCTCAAATTCATCCCAAAATAAAATTTGGTCATATTCCAAATTTTATGCTAAATTTAAATTATTAATCTCTTATCTCCAAATCAAATTAAATTGGGGATAAAAATTGAAAATTATCTCAACTTAATGTTTAATGCCAAATTTGGTGCTAAATTCAAATTCTTAATCTTTTATCTCCAAATTAAATTAAATTGGAGATAAATTTTGAAATTTATCTCAAATTAAAATTTAGTGATATTCAAAATTTTGTGCTAAATTCAAATTCTTAATCTTTTATCTCCAAATTAAATTAAATTGGAGATAAATTTTGAAATTTATCTCAAATTAAAATTTAGTGATATTCAAAATTTTGTGCTAAATTCAAATTCTTAATCTTTTATCTCCAAATTAAATTAAATTGGAGATAAATTTTGAAATTTATCTCAAATTAAAATTTAGTGATATTCAAAATTTTGTGCTAAATTCAAATTCTTAATCTTTTATCTCCAACTCAAATAAAATTGAGGATAAATTATTAAATTTATCTTAAATTAAATTTGGTCATATTCCAAACTTTATCTCAAATTCATATCAAGTTTAGCTTTTATCCTCAATCCAAATCAAATTAAGGGTAAAATCTCAAATTTGTTTGAGATTAAAATTTGACCATATTCCAAATTTTATTTCAAATTCTTGTCAAACTAATGTACCAAATTCATAGTTTTATTACTTTGACACATCAAAAAGAGTCAAAATCAAGAGCAAATAACTTGTATTTTGATTCTAATTTTATCTTTTTTCGAGATTCATTCAACCATATATGTGCATAAATCTCGAGAATAAGACATTTATTATACAAGTGTATATAATGGCAAAATGAGGCATATATGCCTAAGACATGGAGTTGTGAAACAATTGTTGAAAGAATGAATCATCTCCTTGGAGTATGTAAGGTCTAAAAGAAACTTAGCGGATCCTCTCACCAAAGACCTAACAAGAAGGATAATTCTAGAGTCATCGACGTCCATGGGACTCAATCCCTTAAAAACTCCATAACTGTAACACCCCGAATTTTTATTATTTATGTAATTTCAGTAATTTTTATTAATTAAGAGCATTTTTGGAATTTTTGGACTTAAGTGTAATTGTGAAAAATTAATTATTGATGTTGAAATTATTTAACTTGAAAATTAATGGATTGACGTTGAAATTATTTAATTTGAAAATTAATAGATTGACGTTGAAATTATTTAATTTGGAAATTAATGGATTGATATTGAAATTATTTAATTTAGAAATTAATGGATTAACGTTGAAATTATTCAACTTGAAAATTAATGGCAGGAATTAATTTCATTTTGGAAGGAAGGGGTATTTCAATTTAATGATTTAATCGAAGGGAAGTTATGGAAATTGGACTTTTAATGTCACACAAATTTAATTTAAAATTAATGTCAAGAATTAATTTCATTGTGGAAGGAAGTGAGTTAAATTCTTTGTGAATTGAAAATTTTACGGGAGAAAAGGATTAAAAGTTGGAAGCAGGGTCTGATTGAAGGAAGAATTTGGAGATTGGAATATTGAGGGTGGTTGTTGCTCAGGCTTCGTTGGGGAATTGAAGATTTATTATTGAAGACTGCCGCTTGGATCGATATCTGAATCTAGTATTGAGGTAAGTAATCTTACTACTGGAACTGCCCACGAACTAGGCTCTAGATGTATGCTAGCATGATAGATGGATGTTATGGTAGAATGACAGCATGATAGACTGATAGCATATTATAACCAATGTATGTTCTGGTATGAGATCTGAAAGATTTATTTGTGCACCTAGACACTTGAGTGCTAACATGAGATGATACGTGATTCCATATGGTTGTATTTGATCTGAGGATATTGAGGTATACATGTATGTTGTAGAACCATGAAGTTGATGTATATGTGTATGTTGTAGAGCCATGATGTTAAGATTTATATGTATGTCATAAATTCGCACAGTGATGATTATGATATTGAGACTGTGCAAATGTCCTTACTAATTAGTTAGATGCCCATTAGATATTGTGTTTCCTTCGAGATTCACCAGTTTGTGTTTTCTTCGGGATTCACCAGTTTGTGTCCTTCGGGATTCACCAGTTTGTGTTTCCTTCGGGATTCACCAGTTTGTGTTTCCTTTGGGATTCACCAGATTGTGTTTCCTTCAGGATTCACCAGTTTGTGTTTTCTTCGGGATTCACCAAAGGTAGTGGGCATACTTAACTACAGTAGGATAGGACTCAGTTTCCTTTTGTTTCATGTGTATACGTGTCCCTTGAGAACTAGAGCAGTTTATGTGTTTCACTAGAGGTAGGCATCTAGAGGACATAGATGCCTAGCTTGACCCCAGTAGTGGGATTACTTACTGAGTATTTTATGCTCATTCTTTCTCATGTTGTTGTTTTAGATAAGGGTAGGGACGCGCCGGCGAATGACAAGCGAAATCCGTGATCGAGCCACTGGGACCAGTTTTTATGCTTACGCTCATAAGACTTAGATTTCTTTTCATGTTTTACTAAATTTTCAATTTTGATGTTTAAAACTTATTATTGAGAATTTTTTTTCATACTTATTTATTAACCTTTATGATTTATGGGTACCCTATTGACTTTTGAACTCCCCTTATCTAATTAGCATTTATTTCACCATAAAAGAGTGTCGTTTTAAGTTCCATGCATACATGTATTAGTAACGACCTAACTTAAGTCCTAGGGGGTCGGGTCGTTACAATAATCCTTTCTTTGGGTGGTCCTAGTACGGATTTGTTGGATAATTATGAAATCTTCGTAGCTCAGTTTTTGAGTGGTTTGCCTCTAACAGACTTATGAAGTTGTTCCTAGTTTGGACTGGATGTGAAGTCTTCATAGCTCAATTCTTGAATGGTTTGTTGCAGACAAACTTGATGAAGCAATGGACGTGATCGTGAAGGTGTGACCGCCTTCTATATAAAAGTTTAAGGATCATTTCCTAGAGCTTTCACATTGACCCAAGGTCGATGTGCATGACCTTAAATAGCACGTTTTGTATCACAGAATCGATGAGAATTAAGGGGTAAAACATTTTGTGAAAATCTCAGCCGTAATTTTTGAAAGCTCAAGAGATAACTTACTCTCACTAATAAAGTTGTTGTCCTACTTCACTATGTATCAATTGAAATCATAAGATATTGATGCTTAAGTTTATTCTTCAGTCTTTGATTAGAAATAGGTTTTAACATGTTTTCCTATTATAGTTATTCGTGGGGGATTGTTGAGAATTACTTTGGGCCTTTGGCCCATAACAAAATGCAAAAGTTATTATGAGGGAAAAGTTGGAGTTGTCTTACATTGGATGTTTTTACTTTTCCAAAGGGGTATATATACCAAGGCCTGTAAGGTAGCTTCCAAATTGTGGTTATGGTGGAAAAAGCAACTTTCCCCACATGCACATTGGTGTCATCCGTCTGTCTGATAGGACGGATGGGTTCGGATAATCGTGCTCGCATGAAAAAAGAACTAACTTTTTATAACCTTCTGGTTCAAAAATTATACCTCTTTATTAAAATGTAGATCCTTAATTTTTGGATTTAATTTAATTCTTGACATAACAGTCTCATCTTCTTCTTCCCTCTATCATTTCCTTCATCTTCCCTACATATGCTGATGGTTTTTGCCAGTTCTAACCATTCTTTTTCTTCTTTATTCTTCTCTATTACTGAGTAAAAATTATTCTCGAGTCTGAAGACACATTGTATAAACCTTGGAAAGCAATCGACAATCGTGATTTAACACAAAGATAAATTTTGGACAGTGGATCTTTCACGACATAACAATGATCTGATTTTAGAACTACAACTTTTTGTTTTCCAAAATAGTTATTGAAGGGGTTACTTCAATTATCAATGGAAGTCCAATACACCCTCAACTACGTGGCTGCAGGAAGGAATGTACACTCTAGATTTCGTATTGCTACCATATACACTAAAAATTAGCAAAACTAGCTATAATATCTTCATTATTTCAGCCTAATTTAGGCTAGACTTTCCTTTTAGTTCTTGTGTTCGAGGTTCTCACATTGATAAAGTAAAAGAGGATCGACTTCACAATCTTTATAAGATACATGAATTACTTCTCCCATTGTTAATTAATTTTTTTATATGGAACTTCATGCTTCTCTAATATTTTACTCTTTGTGTATATTCTTTTGTTATAGTCTTCTATATAAATGACAATAAATTATTTCTATATTAAAGATACAAATCAATAGTTATCATTTATTTTATCTCAAAAATTATGATACAAAAATCCTAGTGACTTGGAGTTAGGAATCCTTTGGGTATGTGGAATCCTAATTGTCAAATACTAACACTCTCAAGTCAACTAAATTTCAATCTTAAGGATTGTGTTATTTATGGATCACTTTAAGACCAAAGCTTTTGAGATAAAGAACAAATTCCTTGGCTCATGATTTAAACAGTATGTTCTATAAGATACAATGATCAGTCCCACTTTAAATATTCTTAGCATGCAACTCAATACATGAATTGCAAAATTGAAGAAGTTTTTCTAGTTAAATTTGAAAGAGAAAGCTCGTAAAGGCCCAAAATTCAATACATTATAATTTGTCACTAAAACAACATATGTAATAGTAAGACTTCATATAGTCTTCCAATGAAACCTTAATGTCACACCATCAAAATAATAACATAATTACAAAAACACTTCTACTTTTTCTAGTAAACAAGTACTACTTAATATGTGATAAAAGAGAAAATTGGGAAACAACAAAACATACCTCATAACTATTAAACAGAATATAAATAATAATTATCCTGTAATTCATATCAAATTAGGTTAAATCATTTACATATTATCAAGTTTCACACATTAACTGTTACGTAAATATAAATGATGACAATGTTCTACATGGTGTAACTTATATATTCTAATTTTTTACACATTATTCATCCGGTCAATTTTTATCTTAATTTCTATACGTTCTAGTGTATTTTATTTAACTAACAAATTTCAAAGCTCATGGTAAAATTAAAAAATTTCAACTATGGGAGCAAATTAAAACCATTCACAAACTAAAAAGTTATTTTATACATAACTTAACCCTTTTTATTATATTATAGAACACGAATTTAGAAGAAAAAAAATATGAACTCCAAAATATAGTCTACATGCCTAAGGATAATGATTAATGCACCGATGCCTTCTCCTTTTTTTACATAGTAAAAAAATAATATAATAATTTAATTTTTTGAAAAAAAAATTACCATGTAATAGATTTTTATTGAGGGGTATCTTAAGATGCACAGATGGGTGCAATGTCCACCACTAAAAAAAATTCTTGAAAATCCATTGCTCGCGATTTACAAAGATAAAGCCAAAAAAAAATCAAAGTCTATTTGATTAGTAATCTTCGGTGAGAATAGTGGACATAGAAACAGCAATGTCACAAATATCTCCAATTTTCTTAGCCTTCTCCGGCAGCTTCGACGGTTCCGGCGGCGGCTTTTTAAACATATTTACACATCTATCAGCCTCCACCACGGCGGCGCCAGTGGCATGACTAAGCGGAACATACCCACCTTTAACCAACACGGCTTTAGCTTCTTCTAAACCCTTAGCCACAAAATCAAACCGCCGTCAGCATTCGGAATAGCATTGTTTAAGCAATGGATCGGTGGCCGGCGCCGCCGCCAGTAGCTGAGCGTGGCGGAGACCTTCGGCGGCGGCGGTATGTGCAGGTGTAAGAGTGTAATTAGCCACTTTGAGGAGGGCGTCAGATTTGCCGGCGGGTTTCAGGACGGTCCGGCATAAAGAAGAGTTTCTAGTTTTGGGGCAAATTGTGGTGGTAATTACATTTGGAGAGCCTGTATCTGCATGTAAAAGAATTACAATAAAGAAAAATAAACCAAAAAGGATAACTAAAATTGAGCTAATAACTGCAAGATTTGAATTGAAACTGGAATTGGGATTCAAATTCCCCATTTTCTTTATTTTCTTTATTTTTCTTTGTTTCAATTCTGAAATAATGGGTTATTTAAATATATATATAAATGGAATTTGGAGGATTATTGTTGTTCTTTTTTTTGTTTGTTTGTTTATATTTGTTTTTTCTTAAAGTATAAAAGAAATTAATGGAGGAGACCGGGAGAAGTTGGAGAGGTAGTTTTCTAGAGAAATGATATGTTAAGTAGCATGAGTAGAATTAGTTAAAAGTTGGGTTAATGTTTTTAAATTATTATTTTAATAATAATTTTAAATTTAAGTTAGAACAACACTTAGATACAGCCTAAGTCCATAATACTTAGATACAGCCTTAAGTCCATACTCTCATTTTTCGATTTATACAAAATAATGATTTTTCAATAATTTATTTTTGAAAGAATTATAAATGTTACGTGACAATTTTTAATTGGGTGTAACCGGGGCTGCACCATAGATGGTTGCACCCCAAGTTTTTTTTCTTTAAGTTATACATATACAATGTCAAATTATAATTAACTACAAACTAAGACCATGTTTACTTCCTAAACGATCCTATTATGAAAAGTGGGGTTCATTTAAATACATTCTCATAAAACTAATTTTATGATATTTTGTTAATTATAAATAATAGAAAAGGAATCATTACTATTGTATCAATTTGATTCCGGAATGGTAAGCATGACCTAAAATTAAACCAACATTCATTGTCAATTAAATTTATTTTAATTTAATAGTATACTTCTTTTATTTAATTGGTAATTGTCTTTAAAATAATAAGTAGCTAAGAACAAAAATTGGTAATTTGGAGGATTTTTGTCTTTTGATTTTTTTTTTTTTTAGTATTGTTATTTGTTTTACTTCAAAGTATAAAATAAATCAATGGAGGAGATGGAGAAGTTGGAGAGGTAGTTTTGTAGAGAAATTTTGATATTTTAATGTGAGTTGTGTAGTGGGTTTTGTTTGTTTTTAGTTTTTCCTTTTTATCTTAAAAAAAATTAACAGAAAAAACAGTGCAGTCTTTTTTTAAAATTTTATTTATCCAGTTCCAACACATTAACCATTGCAGAGTAGCAGCAAGACCTTCATGAAAACTGGGAATAATATTAGTAAATTTTGTTTAAAGAAAAGGTACTTAGTGGCCTTTAAAAAGTACACTCTGGTCCTAAAACTCAATATTTTTAGTTTGTTATTCTTATTTTGTTATTCTTTTTCTCTCCTTATTTGTATATTTGTTGTTCATCATCTACAATATCCACGTATCCACGTCCTAGAGATGAATAGCTCATATGTATCTTATAAATATAACAAGATATTTTGATTTTTTCAATATAGGATCTTCCAACCATAATCACTTAAACTTAAAATTATTAAAGTGGAAGGGAAATAATAATTGTAAAAGTAGCTTTTATAATTACCCTAAATATTAGTGAGGTAATAACCATAGTCGATATTAAAAAGAAATCTGATAAAAGTAAGTATAGATCGACTATAATTGAGATAAAGATTGATTCTCTTGAAGATAGAAGATTTAAATTAGACTGGAAAATACTTGGATCTATCTCATTATGGTGCACCCAATTAAAAATGGATACTTTTCAAATCTTTTTAAAAAAATAATTAAAAAAAATATTATTTTGTGGGTAAAAGAAACGAGAATATAGAAATTAGGTGCAGTATATTGGTTAATTAGATTTCAAGGTACTAAAAATTAAAATTAATTTCTTTAAAAAAATGGTACTAGAAGGACCTTTTTGAACAAAAGAGAGATGCTACGAGGGTTTACCAATACGTAGCCTCCTACTGCACACAAAAACATAAAAGTTTGCAGCTTTGTGCCACCAACCTTTTTCCTTTCCTCTTCTGAAAAAGTAGCAATTGCTGAACAATTGGGTTGACCCCTATTTTGAATTGGTTGATTATCTTTTTTCCGAAATTGGGATTTTCATTGAAAATTGTTAATATTATTCAATTTTGTCACGTCTCTTTTGAGAATAAATCACTCATTACATCATTACTTTAATTTGGTTCCTAGAAAAGATATATTCTTTTAAGATACTATCATTCTCCTCTTTACAAGTGAATTGCTTCCTTCCGACACGAATTGATGACCTAACGAAGTGACATTCTTTTTATCTAAAGAACTATTTCAAAAGCATCCACATTCAATTTTCAAGCATGATTCAGATATATTTGCCAAAGGAAAATGGTCTTAGATAATACATACTAATTTTAATGGTTTAATTTTAATTTCACGTGTATTTTTAATAAATCTTAAATTCAATCCCGTCAACAAAAGTTGGCAGATTTGAAAGTGAGAGGATACATGAAAGAGTTAGAGTAAGTGAATCTAATGGTTTGGCTGATCTTCAATGGCTTCCCTCCGTTGACCAAACAATCATCGTAAAATATTCTCTTGAAAATTGAAGGGTTAACCATTTTTGCAGAGGCAAACCAGCCGCAATGGAGATGGATATCCGACGGTGCACAATTAACTGAGAGACAAGTGTTTGCAATTTGCACTATGAACTCTGGAATTCCTGATGTTGAATCTTTACTTTGTGAAATGCTTATGTCTTTGTTGCTGCATCTTTCTGATTCAACAAAATATACCCAATAATTATAATCATGGATAGTTGTAAATAGAGACATTAAATCTATAGTATTAGTAGACATAACAAAATGTAGAAGAATTTGTAGATATAACAAAATTTAGATCCAACTCTTAGAGTTTATCACGGACACAGATTTTACTATATTTGTTATTCTTTTAAAATGTTGATATACACTCAATTGTTAACTCTAAAACTTTTACCAATTGCAATTATTAGTAATTTTTTTATTATTACTTTCAATTTTCTTTTTTTTTCTTTTTTTTTTAAGTGTGTTTGTTTGAATTATTAGCCGAAATTATTAAAAAAAAAAAAAAAAAAAAAAAAACTACTTTTGAAAAACTATGGTCTCGCTTTTAATGCCTTGTTTATGAAAACTAAATCTATTTCTTTTCAATTTTTTAAAATGATTTTTGCATATTACTTAAGTAAAAAAGTTTCCAAATTTCAATAGCAAAAACAAGTATTTAAAAACTACTTTTTTTTTCTTTAATTTTCAAATTTTGACTTAAATTTTAAATATATTAGTAAAAGTAGATAACAAAGTATCAAAGGTAAAATGAATATTTATATATTTAATTTTCAAAAATTAAAATTCAAAAAACCAAATCATTACCTAAACAAGATCTAATTTTTTGTCCTTGAAAATTAAGCTCATACTCATTACTTTTATCTTGTTTTCTTTTTGTTTTCTACTTATTATAAGTGTTTTTCAAAATCCAAGTTTTGAAAATTAATAATAATATTAATAATAAAAATCAAAGTTTTTTTAGTTTTTAGAATTGGACTAAAAATGCAAATATGAAAAACATGTAAAGAAATCGTAAGAAAACTAACATGATTTAAAAATATTAATAAATAATGATTATCAAATTAAATCTAATTTTGTACTTTTTCTTTATGAAAATTAAGTTTGTAAATATTACTCACACCTATTTATTTATTTTGTTTTATTATCTATTTATAGCGTAGTATTTTAAAGAATTCAAGCCAAGATTTGAAGAACTATATATATATACTAAAGGTTTTTAAAGACTAATATAAAGAATTTATTTGAAGCACAATTTTCAAAAATAAAAAACCAAATAATTATCAAACCAATCAAAATTTTTAGTTTTTTTTTTCAAAAAAAGTATAATGGTTTTCTCTTATGTGTTTTTTAGTCTTCCTCTCTTTTAGAGCAACATGGAATTTTGAGTCAAAATTTCAAATAGGATATAAAAATTTTGAAAACATATATATGTACCAAATATATAACAAAATAAAGAAATGGATAAAGAGAATTTTTATGAACTTAAATTTTAGAAATGAAAAATTAAAAAAAAAATCATATAATTATTAAATGATGCCTATTTTCCTTAGAGTTTTAAAAACTTAGCAACGTATATTTGAAAAACTTTGTTCAAAATAGATAACAACAATAAAGAAACTCAGCATATAACTCAACTAATAAAGAGTAATATCGATTTCAAAAACAGATATTCAATTTCTTTACTTCATATGTTGATAAAAAAAAATTAAGAAACTCGTAAAAGTAATATTTATAAGTAAATATCAAAACGATTATCAAACAATGTTACCGTGCATTGAAAGCTTTCTACGGTGGTTAAGCGCTCGCTCCGGCTCCAAGTATGCAGCTAAAATCTGATTCTGATTGGCAAGAAACAAAGGCTTCATTTCCCTAAAGGAAGACGCCATTGAATCCTCAAGTGAGCTGTGAAAGTCAAAATTCAAAAATATGATGAGAAGAAAGGTTGAGAAGAAGAAGAAGAAGCAAAGGGTAAAATGGGAAGAGATATTCATGAGGGTTCTTTTCTGGTTTGTTGAAAGGAAAATGAGAGGGCAAATTATGGGGAACAAAAAAGGTAAATGATAATAGAACCTATATATGAATGGAGAAATTTATAGGGTTTAGCAAAATTTGGGCTGTTATTGGACAATAATATCCCTTTGATGCCTTCATGCATGGCCACAATAAATGACTACTTTTCCTACTTTTAATTTACTTTCTCAAATGATGCCAAAATTATCTGTCAAAAGTTTTGCATTATTGACTTTATCTTATAATTATATAAGTTTGCAAAATTTATTTCATATATATATATATATTGGACGAAAGTACAAAAGATAAGTCCAACCATTATATTATCACCACCTCATTTCAGAGGGAGAATCCAATCAAGAAAGTCCCCTTTCCGAACAAAGAACAGCCTTAAAAAGATGTAAAAGCCGCAAAGGCACGAGCAACTTACTGTTGGGAATGACCCACATATAGTCTAGGCTTAAGGCCCACAAAAGCACATGAAAATTGTACTTCACTTGTCTCACATTGATGAATTCAGGAGTGGCTAGAGGGTATATATACAAGACCACTTCTAGGGATTTTCTACACGCGCGCTGTTACCGATTCTAAAACTAGAAAAAACTTTCAATCTCAACTTTTTTCTAACACTTACATGTTAATCGATTTATTTTTCTCATAGTCATTTATTAAAATAATACTTGACAACTTCCTCACCCGTTACCCTTAAGTATCTTCAAGAAATTCTCCGTTTACTATATCAACATGAGAATATTCCTATACCAATATTTGAAGCATCTCATTGACCATCTTGAGAGAGAATGAAAGAGAAGGGAGAAATTTTCTTTTTTTAAAAAAAAAGTTAAATAAGGTTAAATTACAACTTTAATCTCTAAATGTTTGTGTCTATTTTGTCTTAAACTTTTAAAAATATCTAATAGATTTTTAAACTTTTTTTTTTAGAATAGATGATATTATTATACATTAACAAGGAGGATCCCACAGACTGGGATCAAGGCATTAAAGCAACCAAGTACAAGCAAAGACAAGGCAACAAAACCAAAACAAAGGCAACATGATAAGACCATAACAAAACCAACACATAGATGCAAACCCGCAAATCACCAGGAAGAAAGGCAGAGAAAAGAACCCAAAACCCCACAAACTAGGAGCTACATCAAAATAGAGAACAACGTGAAGTTCAAAAGTAAACAACATCCGTACACACACTAGATAAGACCAAGAAGGTCAACCCGCCAGGAAGTCGCCGAGCACGAATCGTAGAGACTATAAGGTGAAACAGAGCTGACACTGACCTCAGTCGACCTCCATGCAGCCGTCGATTACGCTCCTGCCAGATGTAGTATAGGACAACGCACACCAGAAAACACGGAATAACTTACTACGCACCCCCTTACCCGAACCCACTCGACACAACCAACTCAACTATACATCCCAACAGCCACCCGATGTGTCGAACACCAAATGACGCAACACACTAAACCAAACCTCTCTCCCACCACACTTAAAAATAAATGATCATACGACTCCACACCTTCCCCACACAGAAGATACCCCTCTCTGACAACACACCCCAATTTTCTCAACCAATCCTGCATACCGACCTATCCCTCACTGCTAACCACACACAGAAGGAGTGACGCGGAATACCACCCCTCGGACGACGAGGACATATACTCTCTCAAGCACTTAGTGATAGAAATCGACCACTAGCGTCCGGCACCCAAACCCAATAACCTCTCCCCTCACCCTAGGCCCCACTGCCTGATAAAGATCCAGATTTCAAGCAGCTTCCAAGACATGTAGGCTACTCCAACCTCCCTCCCATCCAAGAACTCTGACAACCGTGCTTCTAAACTACTCCTTGCATCATGAACCACCGTAGACCGTATGAATCCAAAATCGCGCCCCTCGGTAGCCAAGGATCCCACCAAAAAAAAGACCGTTCATCGTCAATCATCAAACGAACCAGATGCTTGAATCTATCTCTACTTCGTAAGATAGCCCTCAAGCACCAAAACCTCCCAACCTCACTCCGAATAGCCCACAACGACCGCCCATGCAAAACATACTCCTCCACCCACACCACTCATATTGACCTCGATTTAATTAAGAGAAGCCAGAGCAACTTCATAATAGCAGCTTGGTTCCAAGAGGCCACATGCTTCATACCCAATCCCCCTTCTCCCAACGGCAAGCACACCTCATCCCACGCCACTCGTGCACCACCCAGACTCACCACACTACCCTTCTATAAATAACTACATAACAGATGATCAACCTCATGAGTTACACACGCAGGCAACACGAAAATGTTACACCAAAAAACCTGAAAGGACTGTAAAACAGACCTAACATACTGCAACCTCCCAGCAAAGGAGAGGGACCTTGATGCCCAACTTTTGATACGAGTTGTAATTCTATGTATCAATCATGGAACTCTTCCTAACATTTGTAACTAACTCAGACAGTTCTGCAAACTCTGTCAATACCTGCCTCACAAACTCCAAAGAATCTCTCTCAGCTGCACAGAAAATCATCAAATTGTTTGCAAGAGTTAGGCCCAAACGCTCACACCGATCATGGAACCTAAACCACATAGGAGGTTTATTCAACAACCTAGACAAGACCTCCATAACAATCACAAACAAAAAAGGAGACAATGGATCCCCCTTCCTCACCCCTTCCTACCAGGAAAAAACCCTTCAAGGGAACCATTAATCATCACAGAGAACTTAGGCGAAGTAACACAAGCCCTCACCCAATTAACAAACTGAAGGGGCGTACCTATAGCCAACAACACCCCAAACAAAAAATCTCAATTTATCGAATCGTAAGCCTTCTGAAGGTCTACCTTTAACACACAACGCGATTTCCCTCTTCCCTTCTTATAGCTCCCCACGAACTCCTGACACAATAAAATGTTATCAAAAATCGACCTACCCGGAACAAATGCAGACTGATTACCACTGATGAAACAGGCAACCACAACCGCAATCTCTCAACTAAGATTCTCGAGATATACTTATATACAATATTGCAACATGAAATAGGACGAAACTCCTCCATACGTTCAGCTCCCCGCCTCTTAGGGATGAGAGTAATAGCAGTAGAATTAACTCCACCAGGCAGGTAACATGACTAAAAAAATTCAGCATAGCATCACAGAAATCATCCCCAACCACACTCCAAGCAGCTCTGTAAAAATTCACCGAAAATCCATCAGGCCCAAGAGCCTTCCCAGAATTCATCGAGAATAAGGCCTTCTGAATCTCCTCCCGACTCACTGGCCGACCAAGTGCCTCAACCCCCTCCCCGGGGCAACTGAACTACACAATATCCCCAGTTCGGGCAGTAATATCTCTATACCTCACATGTTGAGCACCTAAGCAACCCCAAAAGAATTCTACTGCCACCTCTGCCATCCTGTCATGCACCATCTGGTGAGTCCCCCTAGCATCCACGACCGTAAATAAACCACTGCAGCCATGACGAGAACGAACATAAAGATGAAACAAGTTGTGTTCATATCACCTAAATCCAGCCACCTAACCCTAGCCTTCTGCCGAGGCGACGCCTCCTCCAATCTCACCACTGACCAAAACACCTCAGTGGCCCGCCGCCTCTGCACACAATGACTCTGAATCAGGATTCCATTCAGCTGCTGCCTGAGCAACCTCCATAACCTGCTTAGCCGCCTGCACCTCATCAGCTAGTACAGAGATACGCCTACCAAATGATGTATGAAAAACCCATTTCACTACCTTTAAATTTCGCACAAAACTAACCATAGGAGACACATCCTTAGACCTTCTCCACACTGACTGATAACATCAAGAAAACCTTTTGCCTCCGCTCAATGAGAAAAATAAAGAAACGTAGGAGGCGGCCTATTCCTCATCTTCCCTGTAGAAACCAGAAGAGGGCTATGATCAGAAATCCCCCACTGACCAACCCTAACCTCTGAATATGGAAAAGCTACCTTCCACGCCTCATTGGACAAGCATTGATCCAAGCGTCGCAAGATACCATTCCTCTGAAGTTTACTAGTCCAGGTAAACCAGTTACCTGTCACACCCAACTCAACCAGATCCGCCTCTAATAACACCTCATCAAACTCCTCCATCTCCCTCAAGTTAGGGCAACCCCCAAAATCCTCCGAACTACTATGAATAGCATTAAAATTCCCCAAAACAACTCCAGGAAGCTGCCACGAGGCACACACATCAATCAACTTAGACCACAAGTCTCTTCTCTCACTCACGTGATTAGAGGCATACACAACACCAATATATACCCTAGTACTAGATACAATATCCACTAAGGTTCCAGAAATGAATTGATCCCCACTGACATCAATGGAAAAATCATAGACACTCTTCCACCACATCACCCAAATCCTCCCAACTCTCTGCACACTATAGCTACACACACAACTCCAGGCATTGCCAAACCTACCCATCACCATACCAAAATTCTCACGATGAACCCTCGTCTCAAGCAAACAATAGAAAGTAATAGAGGAGGAAGCCAGAAAGTCTGCCACCACCCTATACTTAATAGGGTCATTCAACCCCCTAACATTCCAAGAACACCAAATCATGAATCTTGCAAGAGATCACATCTACCACTTCCCATTGGGCCTTTGTCCAAACTCCCAAACATCCCGTCCATAACAAGCAATGGATCAAGATCTGTCTGCACTAGTGCCAATGCCAACGAGTTTCCCCCCTTATCACACAAAACATCAAACTGATTACGATCATCAATGTGCTTTACAAACCCTGTAATTCCAGGGGACCCATAAACTACTCTACTCTTCAAGGGTGCCATGCCCGGTGACCCACTACCACCCCTATGCCCTACACTCCTCTATCACGCCTACGTCGACTAACCATAGTAAATTATTCAACCCTCTCTGCGCCCTTAATCTCATCCACTAGGCTAGCTCCCCCGCACCCATACCCCAATTCCTGCTCATTTCTCACACTCTCAACTCCCCCATTCTCCTCCAAACACCCCTCATTGACTGCCATAATACACAACTCCTGACCTTTCTCCATACCCTGTTGCTCACACACCGCCCCAGTATGCCCAAATGAACCACAGCAAGAACACTTACGAGGTTTCCACTTATACACTACTAGAATAATAAACTCTTGACCCCGCATTCTAACAGTGACTGAATGGGGCATTAACGAATAACCATCCATCTAAACACAAACCCTCACATACGATAACCGTCGCCACTCTCTTGTTGCAACACCAAAAGAGACAGGTTTACCCACGGTACTAGCTAACACTGCTAAACCCCTATTCGTCCACAACTCTAGGGGAACATGCTCCAGTTTAATCCATATAGGAACAGAGTCAAAAAAAAAGATTTCAGGAATAATACCTAGAGACCACTATTGTAATAAGATGGGCTTGCCACCCAAGTGCCACGGACCATTCTCCAGCACCCAATCCCGTGACTCTACCTTTTGAAAATTAAAGATAATCAAACCATTATCCATCAAGGTAATAGTCGGCATCTCTACACGTCCCCAAATTCTCTGAATAAGATGACAAATAACAGAATACGGGAGTTTGGCATCCACAAACTGACCAACCAGAGATTTCTCCCACACACAGACACCCTCATCAATAATCTCCTCACAAGGTTCAACAATAACTTTATTTTTTTCAACTAATGGGGGAATGAACTCCAAATTACCCCTCAACTTAGACCCAAAAAGGGCTGCCCACGACTTTCCCCCTTTCACGCCGAATCCAGAACCACCAAAACCACATCTCTCCTCCAACAGAACCACCTCTGGACTAAACCCCCTAGCTAAACTGGTTTTGGGAACCGGCTCCTCCCGCTCACAAAGAACCTGAAAGTCCACAGATCGACCCTCACTTCCACAAAGCCCAGCCTGCGAAACCTCCTCACTGTCTGACTTCTGCCCCTCCGAGCCTCCCAACTTCGGCCCTGCACCACGTGAACCACCCACCAAAGCTCCCACATCTATCGACCCTTTCCTCAGCTCCCCCTGCACCAATCCACTTCCTTCACTATGCCTCAGCCCACTCCTAATAGGCCCGCTCATTCCAACTCCCTCAAGGCCCACCTCAACACCCGTCACAACCGATTTTCATCCGGGCCCCCAACACCCTCAAGACTCCCAGACACCCCTTTCACTTCCTACCCATCAACTAACCCATTACCCAGCCCACCCAGTTCAACCCTCACAACTCGAATTTCCTTCTTCAACCCAACACTCCTCATACCAGACCCTCCACTTTCCTCAGAGCAACCGTCAGAAAACCCAAAATCCTTCACCCCCGAAGAACGAGCACCCAATCTCAAATCGATCTCCGGTCTAAGCTGACAAAAGGGTTGACGAACAACTCGCCCTCCATTCTTCTCCTTTAGTCTTAGAGGCGACCGCTTACACACCATCATCACCAACTCTCACCGTGTTAAACCCACACCTCAATAAGATGTCTGCCACCAACAGAACCCAGCCTCACCAGTCAACAAGCTGCGAACAAAACCCGCGAGCACCTTTACCAACAAGCCACGAACGAAACCCGCGGCGGTCGTCGATTGCAGCTTCGAATCCACTCGAACAGGAACCTCAGTCGACGGCGAACAGACCAAATGCGAAACTAACCAAAAAGTCCACTTGAAATACACGAACAGGTGTGAACAGGCCAGACACGAAACCAACATTGTTTACCACTTGAACTCACTCGAAAAGATGCGAAAATGACGACCGACAGAAACCCACCCAGTGCAGACGAAGCGACGGCAAACCGTAGAGATTCACCCGACGAACCCGTAGTGACGGCGGAAGCCACGACCCATAGAGAACCCTAGGCGGCGGACCTATTTTTTTAAGGTCAAATAGGTGGCGACCCTAGGCGGCACAATTTCTTGATAGATTCTTTAAAGAGTCGATCTGAAAAGGCAGAAACCTTAGGCGGCACAATTTTAAACTTTCAATTTTGTATCCAGTAAGTCTTTAAACTTGTATTTTTTGTGTTATCTAACACGTCCCTGAACAATTTTTAATTTGTAAAAGTTAATTAATTTATCAACTATAAGTTTAGATTTTATGTTTAATGAATTTTTTTCTGACATTCTTGGGGAGAGGGTGAGGAATTGAACCTCTGACCTAGAGATCAATGCTCAATAATTCCAGTTTTATTCTAGTTGAGTTATATGTTTCTATTGACATATAAAATTGAATTCTAAACCTTAATTTTTATATCGAAATAGATCCATGAATTTTAAGATTTCTCAAAATTCAAGAAATAAATTTATAATTTTAAAAATTTAGAAACCTAGCTAATATAAATTTCAAAATCAGAAAATTTATAATTTAAATTAATAAATAGTTATTGGAAGATACTTACTATGTAATTTTAGCATTTTAGTAATTTTATAGGTTAAATTACAAATATTATCTTTAAAAGTTAGAATTTAGTACCTTGATTTAATAAAACATTCATAAAATAGTCCCTATCTTAAAGACTATTTATGATGACTTTTATGAAACTATAAAAAATATTTATGAGATTTCATTAAATCACATGCACTAAGTTCTAACTTTTAAAATATAGGAATTAAATTCTAATTTTTTTTCAATTCATAGAGATTAAAATTATAAGTTAACCACTATTATGTGAAAAAGCAAATTCTCACTTTTTGGTTGCATGAGTGTAAAATTTACTACAGGAAATTTTCCCTTTTGTTTTTTTTTTTTTTCAGCATCTAAAGAGAAGTAAAGCCAAGGAGTCAATGACCAAGGCTTCCAGGATTGAGGACTACCAAAATTAGTTTATTGCATAAAATTTGTTCCATCAATTTGCAAGTGAATTATTGTGGGAAAATTTGAAAAGAGAGAAAATAAGAGGAAATTATGGAATAAAATAATGAATGCTCTTCCTCAATGTATGTAAAGTAATTTTATAATTCAAGGAAAAAGACTTTTGGATGTTCTCCTGGTAGATCGTCCAATAAAATTCTGACACATGGTAAAATAATTTTTTTAAAAAAATATTTTATTTATTGATTTATTTTTTTCTGTAAGAAAAGTGGATATATAGTTAGGTATAACCTAAATTGCATCTAATTATTACCTTTTCAAGTTAAATTATAAGGCTCTATTTAGAATGTTTAATTGGTTCTTAAGTGAGATAATAGTTTATGAATTATAACAATAAAGATTTGAGATATAGACTATTTTAGTCTGAAATATAATAGTCAGTGTTTATGGTGCATATTAAAATTGTTTGAAATTTGTTTGTATTTAGGGTTCAAATTATTTTAGAATGGACAAGTTATAATAATATGTATTTGGAGTACGAATTATTTTGGTCAATATTTAAGTTTTTCTACTACTTTTTAATTCTTTTAATTACGTCTTTTATACTTTAATTTAAGAAATGAGTTTGTTTACCTTTATTATCCTTCATTTTTTATAACTATACTTAAACTTAAAAAAAAAAAAAGGGTCAATGTTCAATTTTTTTTTTTTTTTGAAATTACATTTTTTTACCTTAATTTAATAATAGAATTTGATTGCATTTTCTTATACTCCTTTTTTTTTTATAACTATACTGGAACCAAAAAAAATTAATGTCAAAGTTCAAACTTTTTTTTGTTTGTCATTACATTTTTTTTTTTGTACTTTAATTTAAGAAATGAACTGGAATATATTTCTTTTATGCCTCATTTTTTTTTTATGTACTGAAACGATATACTTCATTTTTTTATAACTATACTAAATCTATATTAAAAAAAAAAAGTCAAAGTTGAAATATTTTCAATTTTTTGTACTTTAATTTAAGAAAAAAATGATTTATAGTTTAGCAGTGGGTGTATATTATTTTATATTTAAGTGAAAATAGAAAGATCATTTAAAATTATATGTAAACATACTTCCATGTACTTTTTTTTTAGAAAACATATTTATACATAAACATACAAAAACCAAACAAAAATTATACAAGTGCCTATCATGGAAAAAATATTATATGTTAACGGTAACTAATTATGTGTTAAAACAATTGTGGTCTTCAACCATAATAATAGGGGATTCAAACATTGAATGAGAAATAATGACCGATTCCCCTCAACTCAACTTGGGAACTCAAATGCTAAAATAATTACTTTTTGTAAATAATAATTATTATGGTAAAAATTAAACTCTCTCTTAAAATTATTATAGCAGGCTCCATCCAACCAATAGATTATCCATAGCTCAATAATTATTACGTAATATTAAGCTCTTTCTAAAAATTATTACAATAAATATTAAGCTCTCTCTAAAAGTTATTATTATTTGAAACCTCCAATTTGAAGAAGTGAATTCACTTTGGCTCTAAACATTATATTTTACAAATTTATTTGATAGATTGACCTAAAAAAATTGGTTTTTTAAATAACATTTTATAACCCTTTTTAAATTGTTTTTAGTATTTCATTCTCTCTTCCTCTCGTTCTATTTTTCTCTATAGATCTCTCTTCGTCTCTTCTTCCTTCAATCTTCTTTCTCTAGATTTGTTTTTTACATTTGTCTTCAGTAACTGATAATGTACACTCTTTTCTGTATTTCACCTTTAACAATGACAACAACAAAAATAAATGGAGTTATTTTCTTCTTCCGACGATGCGTAATGAATGGAGGGTAGTAAACTAAATTATCAGATACATAAACCAACCGGATGTATAGGATAAAAGAAAGAAAGTGTTTAAGAACAAATGAAAAATGTTAAAACTAAAACAAGAGTTTAAAAAAATCGAAACAAAATCTTGGTGATATAGACACCTAACAAGATATTAGAAAGCTTTATTTAGAAAAAGTCGATTGTTTTTCATTTTTCTATGGAATTGAAGGTTTGTAATGAATAGGGAACAAAAACAGCAACCTCGGAGAACGGAAGAGCTTTAACCAATGGAAGAAGCAGATTGTGTTGGCCGTTGGGTTGGTGCTGTTACATCATATGTCATATCCCCTCGTGATCCCAATCAACCTCAAACTGACTGGTGGTTAAAAACCAAGTACTTCTCCACCTACGGAATGGTTTGATGACAATATTTATCCATATGTCTTGTATATTTGTAAATTAAAACTCGATACTAAATATCTATATCTATAGATATATTTAACGCCTTTAATAAATACTTATAAAGTATAAATGAAAAAGGATGACTTGTCATTTGATATACAAATGTTACACAAAAAGTATTGACAACCACTGAAACAACAAAAATACTAATAACAAGTAAACAAGTAGAGACACACAAAAGTTGGTAACTTAATTCAGTGATGAACCACCTACGTCTGGGCGACAGTATGTCCAGGAAAGATAATCCACTAAGTTATCTGTAATGTACGACCACTATAATAACTCACATAAAGCTCAACCCACTGAACACCTATGATCCCCCTAGATGTGAGACTCCCTCTCAAGTGAACTTAGGCTTCTCCTAAGTTTGAAAATACTAGTGTTGATCATCTTGGCTTCCGATGACGAGTGAGACTCCTCTTACAATGATATATTTCCTCAAGTAAGCGAACTCCATTCACGGATGAATCTTAAGATCTCCCCTAGATGGAGAAGTCCTTCTTCGAACTTGAAGCTTAGGCTCCCATAAGATTGAGAATCTCTTCTCTGATAGCAATGGCTTAGGCTCTCCCTAAGATCGTGATTTACTTCAAAGTGTTGCACTTCAACGGATGAAGAACTTGCATAGCGGAATGGTGAGCGCAACAAGCAATAACACAACGATGCACAACAATGGTCGTAGGGCAGAAAACGTCTTGTTTGATTAACAAAAGTGGCAACCCTAAATAATCGGCATAATTCTCCTTTAATAATCAAATCCAAGAAAAGAAACAAATCCCCATTTAGAAAAGAAAGACCGCACTTCGATAAAGGAAAATACCGAACAAAATATTACATCTGGATATTTTTAGATAAGGAAAATATTTTACGAGAAAATACTCCGATGTCATAGACACATGTTAAGACTTTATTTGTGACATATGTAGAAACCATTGCCTTAGAAAAAATATAAAGTCAATTAAACAAATTTTCAACAATAAAAATATTAAATATTTAGTCTAATATGAATAAGAATACTAATACCAATATTCATAACTTAGTTTGATAATAAAAATAACTTAATTATTAATCTAAATAAAATTTATAAATTCTGTGATTTATAGAAATATCCTTTCATATCTGTATTTTATTATTATATTCATAGATATATGAGTTAAGTTGAAATTATCTCGATATTGATATTGACATTTAAATCCTTGATACTAACTATACTAGTATGGAAATTGTTTTTACTACTTTTATTTATTGTTTTCCACATCAATATGTTTTTTCAACATAGTATAGAGTTCACAAAAATTTATGAAAACATGTGAAGAAATGAAGTATGATACTAGATTTTTTTTTCCCTCCCATTTTTTCCCTCCAACTCTAGAATCCATTCTCATTCTCCCTCTCCCATACTATGCAGCTTTCTTTTACTAGACATACATTTTATAAGGTGACATTTTTTTTTCAAATTTATTATTATAAGAGACCAAGCTTTAATTAAGAACGATGAGAGACTATTAAAATCCAATGTAACATAGAAAATGAATGAAATCTAAGGGTTTGTTAGATTGGTAATATAAATTATGTTTTATATTTTCAAATTCATTGTTTTATCAAAGATATATTCGACAAACAAATTGGATAATATATTTGTGATCCAAACATTGCAAATTCTGATAATAATATTTTTTTTATACTTTAATGCATCTAAATTTTAAATTTTAAAATATAGAATTATATTAATAAAGATAAAAATGTTTAGAAATATAGCATTTCATGTTATAAACTCAACTCATTTAAAAAATAAAATAAAATATGTATTATGTAATATATTATAAATTATATAACATTAGAAAATTATAATTATAAAAAAATTAAACATAAAACATGTTAGATTAATTAATAAATTAAACATAAAACATGTTCATATAAACTTATATTATCAAACTCATTTAAAACAATGGTCTAAATTATAAATTTGATTTCTAAATCAATAATTAAACACGTATCTAAAAACATAAAACACAACTCTGTTTTCATTGAATTTCTTATTTTCAAATTTATATATTTAGATTTCATATCCAACATTCAAGGAAAAAACATTTGGAAAAAAAGAATATATTAAAAATTTGTAACTGATATGGACCATTTACTCAGTGAGACAATAAATCAATAGTAATGTTAAAAGTGGACCCCATTTGATTATCTTTGGTGTTGTTTACTTGTATTTTTCCATGACACATAAGACCCACTTCCAAATCTGTAATAAAAAAATGCAAACTGATTGACGAATAAAACATGCTCAATCCAATTGCATCTAAAAATTACATCATATCGTTATTGTTACTCCACTACAGTTACCGTATCTTTGTTACTGTTTGAGAAGAAAAATTATAAATTTTGACATCTTTACTATTATAATTGTAATTGTCATGGTAACGGTAACAATAAATGTGACAAAATTCATAATTCTCAATAAACAAAATCAGAAGTAATTCAATTACCTTTATGATTTAGACTCATTACACCTGATCCATTAATGAAATTTCTTTACGATTACATCAATTCTTATTATGATTTGGTAAATATTAGCTAACTTCAAAGAAAGGAAGGAAACGAAAAAAAGGGGGGAAAACATTCAACAAAAACATAGATTTAGTCAATTTTGCAAGTTCGAGGAAGAACCAAATGTTCATGACTGGTCGTCTGCAGAGAGAGAGAGAGAAAAAAAAAAAAAAAGATGCAGTGAACACATTGTCATTGACATTTGCAGATGCAGCTTCTTCTTTATTGGATATTGAAATGGAATCTCCACTCATAAATATACTAATCCACTTTAAAAAAAAAAAAAAAAATCAAAAAGTCCATTTTTATTTTCCTTTTTGTCTCTCTTTATATATCTATCTACGTACTTGTAAATTGCAACAAAGATTTAAAATGTTGATACCAACGGTAATATCGAGGTTTCAATTTTCTAAGGATATATTGATTAAATGTTGAAATTGATCGATTGTAGAAACAAAAAATTTAAAAATACATATTTATGTTAATATTATGAATGTTATAATAATAAATAGATATCCATTGTTTAATGTCTCAAAAGTCATATATCATCATTCATGTTGTTCATGTGCCTTGTAAATATTTATGCATTGTGTCCATGTAAGTCAACATTCTACTTGCCACTTTACCTATAAATAGTATTTGGTGGATCTTAAAATCACACACACATTAGGTAAATTCCATACAAATCGGAGAAAGTGGAGAAATTTGAGAATTTTCTCTCTTTTTTTTTTGTTGTTTTATTTTATTTATATATTATGTTTTATTTATTTTAATATTTATTTATCTTATTATTATATTATATTTTATTACTATTCGTGTTCCCGCTGTGCTTCTCAAATTAATAACACGTTATTAGCATAAGTTCCTGTCGTTTTCCTCGCTAAAGATATGTCGGTCTTTCCCTCTCTATTATAATTAATATATTTAATTTTATTTTGCATATTCAATATCTATTAAATTTCTAACATAAGTACAATATTTTATGATGGTGATGCCATGAAAAATCTCACAAAATTAGAATTTTCCCCCCTTGATATTAATGGCAATAATTATTTATCATGGGTACTTGATGCCGAAATCCACCTGAATGTTATGAATCTTAGGGAGACTATTAAAGAAGGAAATACGACATCTAGTTAGGACAAAGCAAGAGTTATGATTCCTTTGTCATCATATGCATTAGGGATTGGAAATGGGGTATATTACAATAAAAGATCATTATATCTTGTGAAAATTTTTGAAAGAGAAGTATGATCATAAAAAAATAGTTATTCTTCCTAAAGCTCATTATGAGTGGATGCACTTGAGGCTACAAGATTTCAAATCAGTAAGTGATTACAACTCTGCATTATTTAAAATCAGTACAAAATTGTTATTATGCCGAGAGAAAATTACTGATTCTGATATGTTAGAGAATACATTTTCTACATTTCATGTCTCAAATATGCTCCTGCAACATAAATATCGAGAGAAATGTTTTAAACAATATTCTGAATTAATTTCATGTTTTCTCGTAGCTTAACAAAATAACGAATTATTGATGAAAAATCATGAATCTCGACCAACTGGACAACACCATTCCCTGAAGTGAATGTTGTGAATGTTAATAATCGTAGTCGAGATTGTGATCGCGGTCGTGGTCGAGGTCATGACTGTGATAGAGGAAGAAATAATTATTATTTTTGTGGTGGTCGGTCTAATCATTCAAATTTAAAAAAAACCATGCATAATGTTGATCACAAAGGAAAAACTCCACATGAAAAAAGTTCAAAGAGTGTTGAAAATAAATGTTTTCGATGCGAAATGACTGGACATTAGTCACATACCTGTCGTACGTCAAAACACTTAATTGGCCTCTATCAAGTCTCTCTGAAGGAAAAAGAGAAAAATGTGGAAGCAAATTTTGCATACCAGGATGATGACATATTTGACCTATCCCACATGACAAATTTGGATGTAGCAGACTTTTTTGAATCTCCTAAATAGAAAAATGGCAAAATTTGTGGAACATCAAATGTTTTATTTTTTTATTATTTATTTATTTTATTTTTTTTACTTTGAGAATATCTAGACTTAATATTTTTTTTTTTTTAAAAAAAAAATCTATCTTCATGTTATTTTTTTTAGTAACTTTTATATATTTTAAGTGTTGTTTTTCTTATTCTATTTATTTTCTTTTAATGAAAAAATATGGATCATTTTCATATATTAGGTATTTAAAAAATGAGCAAAGAAAATCTATGTCTGGCAGACAGTACAACTACACATACAATACTTACAAGTAAAAAATATTTTTCCAAACTGACAATATTGGAAGCAAAAGTCAATACGATATCAGGTTCTATAAACCCGATCGAAGGTTTTGGAAAAGCAAATATTATTTTGCCTAGAGAACCAAAATTTACAATTAACAATACATTATTTGTAGGATTATATCAACAGCAGCGGAAGCATAAGGATCATCTAAGCATTCAAATTCACTAATTTTGGCATAATATAAAGCATGCTTCTGCAGAAAAATGGGTTTCAAGATATACCTCTTGTAGAACTTCTTCAAAGCTCCTTCTCCAGTTGTAATCTTCTCCATATCTTTTTGTAGACCACCTCAAGATCTTCTCCACTATTCTCTTGGTGCTCTAGATTAAGTTTTGGGACTCAAAACAAGCTTGAATCAAGGGATGAAGGAGAAAAGCTCACTGCTGCAATCTTGTTGAAGAACCTTTCATCAAACCAGTTTTTCTCTTAAAAACTCTATAGATTGCCTGCTCGATTTTCACTCCAATCTCTTCATTATATTGTAGATCAACATGCAAAGAGAAGAGCTACATGAGTTGCAACTCATGCTTGGAGAAGACGAAGACAAGGATATTTCAATATGTGTGAACTAGTTAGGTGATGGATAATGGAAAATCTATTTTTCCATTTTGTGTTTTTGTTTTCCAATTTTCCAATTTTATCTAAAAATCAAATTTTGATTTAAAAAATCTATTTGATTTTAAAAATGAAAAATTAATTAATTTCATAAATTAATTATTAAATAAAACTTAATTAATTTAATATCAAATATTAAATTAATTTTAACACATATCCATNAATTAATTTCATAAATTAATTATTAAATAAAACTTAATTAATTTAATATCAAATATTAAATTAATTTTAACACATATCCATCTTTATATATTTAAATCATATTTAAATATATAAATTATCCTATTCCGTTTAATTCTAAAATTAAACATAATTATATCCCATATAATTATTAATTCCCTTAATTCTAATTTGAACGTTTCAAATTAACTTATCACACTATTCTAGAGCTAGTCCGTTACGAGCTAGTAAGGGGACCTCGTGGACCTACAGATCATGGGCTCCAACGATTCAAGATTAATTGGCTAAACTCATTAGACTAGATTAATCTCCATTCGTTAACTAATGGGTCATTCCACTAAAGCCCATAGTTGCACTCCCCTCATTGATATATTATGTCCACATGATTTAACTATAATCAGCAAGTCGACCCTTCACAGGTTGTTCGTAATAACGACTGGGTCAAATATCTGTTTTACCCCCGAGATTACTTCTTATTCCTCAAGTCCCTACTGATTCTCTAATGAACAACTGGTTTGTGATCCAATCACCAAACCAAACGTTCTCAGCCCAGTGAAAGGGTGGGGCACCTTATTCAAGACCTGGATTCAGTACTTGAGAGAACAACCTTTCTCCTATCCCTAAATCGGGTAGGCGTGAACTTCGTCTTGCACCCTATGTCCCCAACTATCTACCCGGTCTTACCCCTGAAATGGAATTCTTATTGAGTCGACGCTGTTGATTCAACCCTCAATTATGCAAATCTAAGGGCAATCTCGAATAAACAGGAGTTCATAGTTAACTCAGGATTAAGATCGAGTTACTTAGGTCATCTAGGTAAAATAGTCAGTCTTAAACAGTAAACAATGTTATAAACTAAGAGTGACTTATTTCTTGGTCCTAATCTTATGCAAACTCATTACATAGGACACCTCCACTCCTATGTCATAACATATATGAATTAGGATCACATCGTATATAACACTTTACAACTCTTTGTAACAACTACAGAGCAGGCCACATCCAATGATGTTACCAGAATAAGGTACCCAACCTCATTCATGTACCATAGATCATTTTGACTATTTACTCGAACCCGATCCACTCTTATATCTCCACATAAAGTTCAAGTATTCATACAATAGTCATGAGTCTTAGTTTATTGGATTTAGACTTTCATACAATTTATGAGATCAATAACAAGTATATTGATAATAGAAAATTGTTTATCATTTTACAAACTGCGAGTTTTTAGGATATAAAACCCAACATTATTCTTTAGTCAATCAAAGAGAAATCTTCTAAGTTTTAAAGATATACGTTGCAATGGTTATCATATTGAAACTGATAGTAAGAATAATGTGGAATATCTATATATCATATCTACTGTCTCGAATGAAAAATGTATATTGGAAGAGTTGTTTGCTTTATCTTCTGGATTATATTATACTCATATACGATTAATTGAAACATATGCAACAATGAATCTAAAGTTCATGAATCCAGACATATTTATAATTTGGCATGGCCAATTGAGTCATCCAGGATCTATAATGATGAGAAGAATTATTGAGAATTCAAATGGACATCCATTGAAGAGTTAGGAGATTCTTCAATCTAATGAATTATCATGTGATGTTTGCTCTCAAGGAAAATTGATAATTAGACCATCACCAGCTAAAATAGGGACTGAATCACCTGCATTTTTAGAATGAATTCATGATGATATATGTGGATCTATTAACTCACCAAGTAGACCATTTAGATATTTTATGGTATTAATAGATGCATCCAGTAGATGGTCACGTATGCTTATTATCAAGTCGAAATCTTGCATTTGCAAGATTACTTGCTCAAATAATTAAGTTAAGAACACAATTTCCTTATTATACAATTAAGACTATTCTTCTTGATAATGCTAGTTGATTTACATCTCAATCTTTTGACAATTATTGTATATCAATTGGGATAAGTGTTTAACATCCTGTAGCTCATGTATATACACAAAATAGTTTGGCAGAGTCATTTATAAAACGTTTGCAATTAATTGCAAGGCCATTACTTATGAGAGCTTAGCTTCCTTCATCTATATGGAGACATGTTATTTTGCATGCAATATCACTTGTACGCATCAGGCCAGTAACTTATCATAAGTAATCGCCATTACAATTAGCTTATGGTCATAAGCCAAATATTTTCCATATAAGAATTTTTGGATGTGTCGTATATGTTCTAATTATTCCACCACAACGTACTAAGATGGGTCCTCAAAGGAGGTTAGGAATATATGTTGGATATGATTCCCCATCAATTATTAAATATCTTGAACCCAAGATGGGTGATGTTTTACTGCATGATTTGCTAATTGTCATTTTAATGAGACAAAATTTCCAACATTAGGGGAAGAAATTCAGAAATTGGAAAAAGAAATTATATGGAATACATCGTTGTTGTCTCATTCAAATCCCCATACAGATTGTTGTGAACTTCAAGTTTAGAAAATAATTCATTTACAAAATATAGAAAATCAATTACTAGATGCATTTATATATGCAAAGAAAGTAACTAAGTCACATATATCAGCTACAAATATTCCATAAAAAATTGATATCTCAGCACAACAACTTGTCACTAATGAGTTTGAAACACGTCAGAAGTGTGGTAGACCAGTGGGTTCCAAAAATAAAAATCCTTGAAAACGAAAAATAATTAATAGTGAAAAAGACTTGGATAAAGATGTAAATATCCATGAAGAAATGTTCGACATGACTAATTAGGAAGGTGAAATACCTAAAGATAATAATGAGATTTCAATAAACTATGTCATATCTGGAAAAAAGATGGATTCATACTAATGTAATTATTGACAACATTTTTATATATAATATTGCTCTTGATATTGTATCTAAAAATGAGGATTCTGAACCAAAATCTGTTGAAGAATGTCGACATAGAAAAGATTGGTTTCAGTGGAAATAAGCAATCGAGGCAGAATTAAACTCACTTTCAGAACGTCGGGTTTTTGGACCAGTAGTCCGAATACCAGAAGGTGTTAAACCTGTGGGATACAAATGAGTATTTGTAAGGAAAAGAAATCTGGAATGGAACTAGACCATCTCGAAGACCATCGAATGCCCTTTGAGCTAAAGTACGGAGTAAGCGGGCTTCTAAATGTGGTATTTTAGGAAAATAATGAGGTCACGAGATATAAAACAAGACTAGATGCACAAGGTTTTTCACAAAGACCTGGTATTGATTATGAGGAGACATATTTTCCAGTGGTGGATCTAATTACACTAAGATATTTAATTGGCATGACTGTGTATAAAAGTCTGAATATGCATCTTATGGATATAGTCACAGTATATTTATATGGATCGCTTAATAATGATATTTATATGAGAATCTCAGAAGGATTTAAGATACCTTAAACATATACATCAAATTCTCGGGAATGATATTCAATAAAGTTATAGATATCACTATATGGATTGAAACAATCAGGACGGATGTGGTACAATTGCCGAAGTGAATATTTATTGAAAGAAGGATATCAAAATAATTCAATATGTCCATGTGTTTTTGTAAGAAATCACAATCAGGATTTGTTATTATGACTGTATATGTTGATGACTTGAATATAATTAGAACTCCTGAAGAGCTTTCACAGGCAATAGAATGTTGGGATTAGTGTCCTAATTCTCCCGGAGCCTCATTGTTTGTAATGATACACATTGTTTTTTTGAATAAAATAACTGTTATTTCATTCTGGCATTTACTCATATCCAATAAACAAAGCTCCATAGTTATCTTATGTAAACTTAAGCATGTATATGTGATATACAAGTGGATCATGCCTTAAGTGATAACCTAGATAGATCTATAGTATAAGGATTAAGGTGGGATACCTGATCCTGGAGACACTACAGATACGACCCGCTTTGTAGAGGTTTGCAAGTGTTGTAAACTACTACAGATGATAAATTCTGACCATTCATGTGTAGACATGCGAGCGGGAGTGTCCTATATAAAGAGTTTGTATAAGACTGAACCACGAGATGACTAGAATCTATATATAACATTGTTAATACTAGAGACTTACATCTCACCTAAACGACCATAGGTGACACGACCTCAATCCTGAGTGTTTTGGGAACTCCTGCCTTTGAGGGCGATCCTTTGATTAGTATGGGTAAGAATGACCTAAATGCCAACTCAACATGCCTACCTGTTTGGGGACTTGTCTGATCTGGGAGCTAGGAACTCAATACACAAGATGAAACACACTCTTTCCACGAAGTAGTGGTAAATAGAGAGATTACTCTCTTAAGGACTGATTCTAGGACTTGAACATAGTGACCACAACTTCTCTTTGGAAGAGAGGATTCAGTCATAGTAAGACTATGACTTATGTTCATTAGAGGATTCAATGGTACTTAAGGAATTAGATGTAATTACAGGGGCATAACGGTTATTGACCGAGCTATACTTATGAGCGATCTGTGAAGGGTTGTCGCACTGTTGATTAGTTAAGATGGACACATAATATATCTGTAGTAAGGAGAGTTCAGTTGTCGGTCTTTAGTGGAGTGCCTGACAGTTAACGGATGGTGGATCCCGTGACTAAAGAGTTTAGTCAGTTATTCACGTATCGTTGGAGCTTCGAGCTACAGGTCCATAAGGTCCCCTTGGTAGCTTAATAGATTCAAGCTGAGGATCAGTTATTGGTATTGATTTGAAATATTCAAATTGACAAGAGGTAATTCGATTATATAAGATGTAATTGGTATGGTGTATGAGATACATCTAGTGGAGGATTAATGTAAATGAGATTTACCTTAAGTACCATGGAATAGAAGAGCTATGATTTATATGTTTCATGAGATGAAATATTAAGACTATAGGTTATGAATATAGTATGATAAGTTAGTTATCATTTATATTTATAATAATATTATTATTGGATAATTATCTCTTTTTCTCTAATAACCAATTGAGTGGAGGTTATTGGTAGTTTCATGGTAACCATGAGATAAAAGAAAAAATGTTTTCCTAATTTTAAAAAGGTTTAGAAATTGTTGATTTGAGATTTCCAATCTCAAAAAAATCTCACGGAGAGTTGTTAAGTAAATTAGATTTACTGAGCGACAGTTTGGAGTTAGCTAAACGATCGTGGAGTATTCTTAGGCGATAGACACTCAACTAAGCGTTGAGCTAAATGATCACATAGCTTTTGCTAGAAGATCCCTTAGCTTTTCCTAAACGATTGGGCATCGACCTATACGATAGGTTCTTCCATCTCCCACTTGCTCAATCATTTACATGATTGCGTTTCCTCCAGTTTTCTGTCTCAAACCAAGTCAACACAGAGGTCACCCTCTGGATTCTCACACCGAGAATACCAAGGTAGCCTTCTTGATGGTGTCTTACTCAACTCGACACTGTCGTGGTTTTGTGGAGGCCGTTTGTGTTGTTCGAGGTGTTCGTGACCTTGGTGATCACTTGAGTGTGCGGTGTTTGTACAGTGTAGCGGTCGTCTTGGACGAATGTTCATGTGTTGCTGTGTTGCTATAATCGAACGTTCGTGATCAAGGAACTCGAAGATGAGTCTGCAAAGGTTCGTTGAATCCTTCCTTGATCTGTTGTAAAGCATGCTGTAATTTCTATTTTATGCATAACTGTATGTTTTTGTTTGTGATTGTAATTGTAAAGTTCATATACGATTGTAATTTGGAATGATCCTTCCGCCGCTCATGGAAATCCTCGTGTTCAATTTTCTTCATAAAATATCTTAAGAAAGAATTTGAGATGAAAGATCTCAGAAAAATAAAATTTTGCCTTGGTTTGCAAATTGAGCATTTAGTAGATGGAATATTTATTCATCAGTCAACTTATATAGGAAAAATTTTGAAAAGAATTTATATGGACAAAACACATCATTAAATATTTCAATGGAAGTCCGTTCATTGGATATAAAGAAATATATATTTTGACCTCGAGAAAATAATGAAGAAATTCTTAGTCTTGAAGTATCATAACTTAGTGTAATTGGTGCACTTATGTATCTTGCTAATAATATAAGACCAGATATTACATTTTCAGTAAATTTATTAGCTAGATATAGTTCTTCTCCTATAAAAAAACATTGGAACGAAATTAAGCGTATACTCCATTATCTCTGAGGAACAATTGATATGGGTTTGTTTTATTCACATAAATCAAGTTTTGATCTAATTGGTTATACAAATTCTGGATATTTATCTGATCCACACAAAACTAGATCTCAAACAGGTTATCTGTTCACATGTGAAGGAACTGCTAGATTATGGTGAAATAGACTATAACGGCCACTTCCTCAAATCATGCTGAAATTCTTGCAATTCACGAAGCTAGTCGAGAATGTGTATGGCTAAGGTCAATGAATCAACACATTCGTGAAGCGTATGACTTGCCTTCTAATAAAAATCTTCCAACAATATTATATGAAGACAACACAACTTGCATAGCCCAAATCAAAAGAGAATACATTAAAGGAGATAGATATTTCACCGAAGCTTTTCTACATTCATGATCTTCAAGAAAATGGTGACATCACTGTACAACAAATTTGTTCGAAGGATAATCTGGCATATTTATTTACAAAGACATTAACAATCACAACTTTTGAAAAATTGGTGCACAATATTGGAATACGACGACTCAAAGATCTTAAGTGGTGCTTTTATGAGGGAGAAGTAAATATATTGTATTCGAAATATGTACTCCTTTTTCTTCACTAGGGTCTTTTCCCATTGGATTTTTCCTAGTATGGTTTTAACGAGGCATATTTCATATATATATGGGCATCTAAGAAGGAGTATTATGAATATTATAATAATAAATAGATGTCCATTGCTTAATGTCCCAAAATCCATATGTCATCTTTCATGTTGTCCATGTGTGTTGTAATTATTCATGCTTGATGTCCATGTAAATCCACATCCTACTTGCCACGTTACCTATAAATAGTAGTATTTGGTGGATCTTAAAATCACACATACATTGAGCAAATTCCACACAAATTGAAGAAAGTGGAGAAATTTGAGAATTTTCTCCTTTCTTATTTTGTTGTTTTATTTTATTTTATTTATTTATATATTATGTTTTATTTATTTTAATATTTATTTATTTTATTATCATATTATATTTTATTACCATCTGNTTTATTTATATATTATGTTTTATTTATTTTAATATTTATTTATTTTATTATCATATTATATTTTATTACCATCTGTGTTCCTGTTGTGCTCCTCAAATTCACAAGAACTAATAAATTTTGATGATTTTTAAACAAGTTATTGTGTTTCTTAAAATTTATATTATATTTACATTAGTGAAAATTTGTTACTTATTTGTTATTTTATAAATTCTTTTTATGGTATAAAGAAATATTGATTCAACATTTATGTCGATATCGTACTCATGAAATGTCCATATATCAATAAAAATTTAATACCATGCCTGGAACTATTACTCATACTTCTGTTCATTCATGCAAAATCCCCATCATATATAGCATTTTTATGATTCTCCAACTTTATGCTCTCTTTTACTTTACACGATTTGAAACATCGTCTACACTTTCCCCAAAGAACAACTACTTGTGCATGTAACCCAACTATCTCTCACTCAGAGAGAGAGAAGCCTAATTGTTGCTTTCAAAAGAAAAATGCAGGGATATTGACCAGATATATTGATTGAGAAAAGGTTGAATTATAAGTTTAGTTTAAAGTTGATGGCCATTTATTTATTGCACTTTCAAACTGTGTTATAGGTCATTGTCTTATTGATATGTTTAATTTTCTAAAAATTAGTGGATCAATTATAGAAGTTTGAAGTTTAATGTTTTATGAAAACTTAAACTTACAAAATTGTGTTTAATGGATATATGGATTTTTAAAGCTATTGAATAAGACAAGGACCTATTAAACCTTTTTGACACGAAGTTAAAAATTTAAAGATTTATTGGAGCCTAAAATAGTGGTTTTAGTGGTGTTTGGTCCATTTGCATCCTAGAAATGAAAGCGTGGTAGAAGGGTTGAAAAGGGCAAAAATATAAAATAGATTCTTATTTACCTTTGGATGGATCGTAGAACATAAAGATTATTGAATTCACATTTAACAATTATTGAGGTTACCCCAATGATTGACTAGTTTTTCTAATTATAGTGGCAAATTGTTTGTCTTCTCTTTGTGTTCTTCAAGGGTGGAATGAAATTAGAACTTGACCGAGTGATATGAATCTAGGAATATCATTTCCATCATGTGAATTTGAAGATTGGATGCCAAGAATTAACATTAAATGTTATCCAAGTTTTCTAGCAAAAGTAGTTGCATTAAATGAAGTTGAAGTGAAGACTTTAAGAAGAATCATGCTTCAAGTATGGAATAAAGACTTCAAGTTGGACTTCAAGACTCTGGGATGGTTTCAAAATTATGGTTGGTTGAGTAATAGCAAGGATTTTTGGATGATAATTAATTGTATTTTCAATTATGTATCTTTTTTCAAGTTTTTATATGTATCTTTTTATATGTTAAACTTATATTATGATTAAGTGTAAGAATTATAACCTTTTAAATGTCTCATAGAATATTTGGGGTTTTGTTTTAAGGTTATGTATATCTATATAATTTGTATTTATATAATGATAATGAGAAAATTATGAATGGTAGAAATTTGGGTTTTAAACCAAAGCTTTTAAGTTTTTTTTTTTCTTTGTAATAGAACGCATTAATAGTTGGAGCATTCAAGTGAGGATTGATCCATCTTACTTGTGGAGTGCTTTGAAGATCAAGGGTTGATGAGAGTTTCTAATTTTGTCTGACCCTTGGTTCATTGGATCATCTAAGTAATCTAAATTTAGCCTATCTTAGGAGTTGAAATTAAATTGGTTTTGGTGAGGTTGGTATTGAGTTCTTGAGTCTTGTTGAACATGGTTCTTAGATTCAATGTGTCGGGGTTTCTTATTCGAGGTTCTTGAAAAGTATTTTATTTGCTTCTTTTAGATATATATCGTTTTTGTTAGATTTGATATTGTTTGTTAGTATTTTTTTAGAGATTTAACAAGAAAACGTGATTCAGGAGTAAAAAAAAATCAAATCGAGCAAAACTCCCCCGGAAAATAGGAGAAACAGCAAGTTGCCAAGAAAATATGGTAGCTCCTGCGACTATGGAGGATTTTTCGAGGCTAGAAGCAGGGTAGCACCACGGTGCTATTTTAGAGCACCAAAATCCCAGTTTATTTTTGGAAAAATTTGTAATTTTGGAAAGTTTTCTCTATAAATAAAAGGACTAATCAGCAGCCTTCAAGGACAAAATTCAAAATGAGTTTTTGCTGCAAAAAAGAGTAGAAAGCATAACGGAAAGAGTTGGAAGCTGTTTGAGATCCCGAGGTGTTGACCAAGGTGAGATTGATAGAAATACTTCGACGGTAGAGTTTTCTTATTCTTTTCATTCCCTTTGTTGTGCTTGTAAATTTGTATGAGAATATGTGTTTGAAAGCTATAAGTGTTAAACTCTTGGAAATTTTCGAATAGTACTTTTCAATGTTATTATGCATTGATTCATGTTGATTGACCTTCAATGATGTTAAGTTAGATGTTCGATTTGATGGATTACATGTTTAGCTGGAACTATAGCATTGAATCATTATTAATCTCTCATGGAAATAGTAAGGTAAATAATGAAAGTTGTTTACGATGTTGCTTAATGCCACGTTTCTTAATTAGGTTTCAAGAAATTGGTAATCATGTAAGTTGTATGAGAAAAGATTGTTTTCAATAGAAAATAATCTAGACATCAGTTTCTAGACTTCAACATATTGTTTATACAAGATGCCATGAAAACCTTAAGTATATCTTAATGGAGTACTTAATGAATCAACACCCTAATATGTTTTATCTCTTAAATTTTTACACTTGTCTTTATTTTTAATCATTGTTTTGAAAACTAAAATCAAATTTAGTTTTCAATCCATGAATAAAATTGACATGATTCTTATAGCTAAATAAATCTATAACGTTTGAACCTTGAGGACGATACTTAGTCCCTCAAGACCATTTTTCTATGTTATCACTTGATGTGTGCGCTTATGCTAATTCAATTCTCTCTATCCCAAGTTCCAACAAGTTACTTGAGTGTACAACTATTTAAAACCAACAATTAAGAAACTTGAGCCTCTATCAAACTATAAATAGGAGTACTTACTATTATAGTACGTTTTTGGGAAATTGCAATAAGTAGCACTTTTAGAACTAATAAGTTAACCGTATAGCGATATTTTTCAAAAATGGCAAATATAGCAAAATCTATCCGTGATAGACTTATTACTGATAGACTCTAAGAGTTAGATCTAAATTTTAATACTACTAATACTTTAAATCTTATTGTTATATTTGCATCACGAAAGAGGTGTATCAATATCACTAACCCATCAGCTCGCAAAGAGTACTTTTCAGTGCCCATGGCAGCATGTGTTTGAATTTTACATAATGTCATTTCTCCAAGCCCATTTCACCACACTAAATTTAATTAATTTAATACTATTTATCAAGGAATTGGAATAAATTTATTTTTATTAGTATGTTAAGTCGTTAGTTTGTTTTGTTTACATTTGCTTGTTTTGTTTAGTTCAGTTTTCTCATTTTATAAAAAGATGAGACTCTGTTTATTCAACACGTGAAATGATATTAGAGAAATTTCCACTTCGACGTATTGAGATTTAGCTGATTCCTTCAATTTTTCCTCTTTCTTGTTGTAGTTCTTCTTGATCATCTTCATTTCCGAAGAGATTTTCATCATGATTACACAAGAAAATTCATCGAATTCTTTTGTGAATTCTTCTCTCTAGAATAAAGATCTTGAAGTCCAACTGAATCCATACATTTTGCGTCATTCTATTGCTCCGACTTCGAATCTTATAACTCAATAATTGATCGGCTCG
The DNA here is from genome assembly GCF_009727055.1 of Benincasa hispida. Lineage (NCBI taxonomy): Eukaryota > Viridiplantae > Streptophyta > Magnoliopsida > Cucurbitales > Cucurbitaceae > Benincasa > Benincasa hispida. The sequence continues at coordinate 61,392,002 of NC_052360.1, read as the reverse complement.
AGCAATTATTCTTCCTAGAGAAAATCCATGCTACTGGCTCTTTCCAATAAGAATAATTTAGGTTTCATCACTAAAATGATTTCTAAGTCAACACCAGAAGGAAATCTCATTGCTGCATGACAGTGCAACAATGATATAATTATACCTGGATTATCAATTCAATTTCGAAAGAAATCGCTACAAGTTTGGTTTATATTGGAAATGTGAAGGCGATTTGTGATGAATATAAGGAGAGTTATAATCAATCCAATGGTCCTCATATATATCAGTTGAGGAAAGATCTGTCATGACTACACAAGGTACGCTTTCTGTTGAGACATATTATGCAAAAATCATAACTATTTGGTGAGATCTTGTGGAATATCGACCTATTGATGAATGTACCTATGATGGATCTAAGAAGTTGATAGAATTTCTTAATGTTGAATTTGTCATGATTTTTCTCTGGGATTGAATGGGTCAAATTCGCACTCAAATCCTTCTGATTAATCCTCTACCAACTATTAATGAGGTTTTCTCGCTGATCATTCAAGAAGAGAGATAGCGATCTGTTGGCAGTACTTCTTCTTCGATTGAGGTTGTTACTATAATGGTGAGTTTTAACAATGCCAAAGGCTTCAATGCTTAAAGAAGAAAGATAGACAATGCCCAATATGCTCGAATAGTGGTATAAAAGGGCATGTCGTTGATAAATGCTACAAACTTCATGGAGATCCACCTAGCCACAAACTTACATTAATCTGTTCATCAAAAAACAATTGCTTCTGAATTGATTAAAGAAAAATATTAATAGCACTAAGAGCAATCAATCAGCATTTTTTGCAAGTCTTACCAATGATCAATACTCGTAACTTATGGATATGCTAAAATCTCATCGTTCAACTACTCAAAATGAAGCCGCTTAATGAGATTACTCATGTAGCAGGCACATGTTATTCTTCTCTCACATCTAAAGATATTCATCATGTTGTTTGGGTTATAGACTCAGGTGCATCAAGTCATATAATTCATAACAAATCATTATTTGTTAACCTCAGACCTATTCATAATGTGTCATTTATTCTTCCTAATCAAACTCAATTTATAATTCAATTGATGGGTGATATAAGGTTACAGACATATGTTTTACAGCACAATGTACTTTTCATTCCAGAATTCATTTATAATCTACTGTCTGTTAGTGCACTTCTTGATGATCAATGTGATTCCATTCATTTTTCTAATCAAAATTTTCTGACACAGGACACGTAAAGATTGAAAACGATTGGGAAGATTGAGCTTATTGGTGGCCTCTACTTGCTTTCCATACAACCTGACCAAGATGAAAGGTTTATCAAATCTATTGACAAACCTACTCTTGTATGTAAAGCTTCTACTTCTGTTTGGCATCAAAGATTGGAACATCTTTCTATTGCTCGGAGGAAGGATTTATCCAATATTCTAACCTTTTCTGATTCTATTCACGCTCATGATTGTGTTTGTCATGTTTGTCCTTTAGCAAAACAACGCCAACTTTATTTTCCTACATTGAATGATGTAGCTGATGAAGTGTTTGATTTAGTTCATGGTGACATTTTGGGGCCTTTTAAAACCCTAAAACATGTTTGTTTCTCATATTTTGTCACTTTAGTTGATAATAAATCACGTTATACATGGGTTTATCTTCTCAAGTATAAGAATGATGTATTGCATATTGTTCCCCAGTTTTTAAACTTGTTGAAGCACAATTTTCCAAAGTTATCAAGTGTTTTAGGTTAGACAATGCTCTGAAACTCAGCTTTAAGGATTTTTTTTTTTTTTTTTTTTTGCTCTTACTAGTATTGTTCATCAATTTTCATGTGCATGTACACTCCAACAGAATTCAGTAGTAAAGCGCAAACATCAACATCTTCTCAATGTGGCATGTGCCTTAATGTTTTAGTCAAGAGTTCCTTTTTTTATTAAAGGTATTTGGATGCTTAACCTATGCTTCAAATCTCTCTATTAAGAGATCAAATTGGATTCTCGAGCTCACTCTTGTGTCTTTATAGGTTATCCAGTTGTGTAAAAGGATATAGATTGTATGATATTACCAAAAGGAACTTCTTCATATCTCGGGATGTACTATTCTTTCAAAACTTATTCCCTTTCCATACCATGGTTGTGTTACATGTCTGGTTTCTACATCTTTTACTGCCGACATCCCAACCAACTACCAACTTACCCTCAAATACTGCTTCTGTCACATCAACTGGTACTCCAGGAGATTTGAATGATATTCTAGTAGATTTGAATGATGTTCCAGCTGATTTGAACAATGTTCCAACTAATTTAAACGATGCTTCAGCTGATATATCTTTAGATGTCACCCCTGCCCACGAACCAAGAAGATCTAAGAGACATCATTTTCCACCTACTTACTTGAAGAACTTTCACTGCAACATCATAGCTCATAATCTTATATCATATACAACTCCATTTTTCTTTGGTAAATATCTTTCATATGATGTTTACTCTCCAACTCGCAAGCATTATTTTTTGAATGTTGCTACCATTTATCAGCCCACATTCTATCATCAGGCATTGAAATTTAAGGTATGGAGAGATGCTATGAATGATAAGATTACAACTATGGAGAGAAACAAGACATGGACAGTGACCTCTTTGCTAATAGGGTACCAAACAGTTGGCAGCAAATGGGTCTATCGTGTGAAGTAGACATCTGTTGTCTTTGTTGATCGATATAAAGCTAGGCTTGTGACAAAAGAATATAATCAACAAGGAGTTGATTTCTTTGATACTTTCTCACATGTGGCTAAGATTGTTCAGTCAAATTTTTCCTTACTGTAGCCACTTTATTTTGATGGCCATTAGTTCAAATGGATATCAAGATGCGTTTTTTAATGGAGACTTATTTGAGGAAGTGTACATGACATTACCTTTAGGATACAAGACTTCTCAAATACCTAAAGAGGGGGAGAAATTAAAGGGATTGAATCCCAATGCGGAGGCGATTTACCGCTTTGTCTCAATTATGTTACAGAAAAGTTACATAATAGAAACATAAAGAATTAGGCTAAACATGCTTTATACAGTAATTAATTAGGGAAGATGAATTATAACCTTTGTAGAACCAATTCTCAAAGACCTTTTCCCAATCTTCTAGATCCACTGCAAGATCAAATCACGAGCAAGACACGACCACCAATCTTTTCTGCAAACAAGGAAGCTTACAAGAGCTTTAGTGTTCTTGGAGAAGGGGAAGGCAAAAGCAACGAACTCTTCTCTATTTTTTTTTTCACATGAGAGAATGAGAGAGGGTTGTATCTCTTGGTCTTCTAGGATTCAGAATAAAACGTGAGGGGAGTTAAATCCCTTCACCCCACTAACCACTCTCCTGCAATGTAGGGGAGTTGACTGATTAATTTACTTTTGGAATTTAAATTAAATCTAATTTAATTTAAATAAATTAAATAAAAAATTAAACAAATTAATGTTTATTTAATCTTTAATTAAATATAAAATATTTAATTGATTTAATATTTGAATCATATTCAAATATCATTCTCTCCCATAACTTATAGTTTAATATGAATCATATTCAAATATCATTCTCTCCTATATAGGTTTAATATGAACCTATTCATATTATTAATATTTGAACCTCAAATATTATTTTATCATATTTATAGTTTTAAATTTGAATCTAATTTAAATAAACTATATATTATAATGTATATGTATACATTATATTAAATGGTATCATATGTAATAAATTCTCTTAAACAATAATTTGAACACTTCAAGTTTACAACACCTAAATCCTTATTTAATCCCATTATGAGCTAGTAGAGGGACCTTATGGACCTACAATTATAAGCTCTATTGATACGAGGTTAATTAACTAAATTCTTTATTTAAATTAATCAACATTCATTAAGTATGGGGCACTCACTATAGATCTATAACTACACTCTTATGAACTGTAGAATATTTATGTGTCCATCGATTTTTAACCATATCTTATAAGTCAATCCTTCACATTTTTTTGTAACTACAACTAGATCAAATTATCATTTTACCCTTGTAGTTACTTCTTGTCCCTTAAGTACCATTAATTCTTTAATGAACGATTTGTTTATGGTCCAACCATAAACAATATCCCTCCCAAGCCAATGAGAGGGTAGACCTCATTATTCAAGTCCCGGAGTCCGCACTTAAGGGAGCAACCTATCTACTAACCCTAAAGGAGAAAAGGAGTGAATTTTGTCTTGTGACACTATGTTTCCAGTTCCCTACTTGGTATCGTCCCCAAGATAGTAGGCTTATCGAGTCGGTAAGTAGGCCCACTCTTACCCATACAAATCAAAAGATGAACCTCATGAGCAGGAGTTCATAACTCATTGAGGATTCAGATTGAGTTCCATAATAATCATTTGAAATATTAATCTATTCAGTTAATAGTGTTAGAATGAGAGACTATATATTTTGCAGTCTGGTTTTATATAATATCATTGCACAGGATACTCCCACTCATGTGTCTCCACATGAACGATTTAAATCAAATAGTTTGTAACAGTTACAAAGTGGGTAGTATTCATAGTGTTACCAGGATAAGACACCTAAACTTATCCATATATTATAGACCTTTTAGGTTAACATGATTCACTTGTATGTCAACCATATACTATTCAAGTTACATAAAAATAACCTCGGATCTTAGTTTATTGGATTTGAGTTATGCAATTAAATAAATAACAATTATTTATTAAAGATAAATAACATTTTATTTATATAAAAAATTTGTTTACAAATTTACAGACTACGGATTTAGGAAATAAATCCCGACAAAAAACTTGTTTTCCACTTAAATAAGTCCATTTATAGACTTAAACAAGCTTCCAGACAATGGTTTGTAAAGTTTTCTACTGACTTATCTTCACACAGTTTCATCCAGTATAGATTTGATTACTTACTCTTTACAAGAGGCTACGATAATACTTTTGTTGCTTTATTGGTGTATATCAATGATATTCTTGTTAGGATTTGTGCCCTAAAGTCTCGTGTCCTGTAGTTTGTAAACAATTTTGTACGAATGCTTGTGATGTATAATATATATGATATTTACTTCACTTCTTGACTTTGCACATTTAGATGTTTTTATTTTACCACAAACCAATAAACTTAAAATCTTTGGTTGTCTTTATGTAACTTAAGCATGTATTTAGTGACATACAAGTAGATCATGTCTTAAGTGACAACCAAAATGGTCTGTAGTATAGGATATAAGAGGAAAACCTTATCCTAGTAACACTACGGACGCGGCCCGTTTTGTGAAATAGTTACAAGTGTTGTGGCTTGTCACAAATGGTCTGATCCTGATCATTCGTGTAGGGGATATGTGAGTGGGGGCATCTTATATAAAGAGTTTGTATAAGACCTGACCTCGAAGTGTTAACGTTTCGTCATATAACTTCGTTCATGACAGAGGCTTCACTTCACTAGGATGACCATAGGTAACATGACCTCGATCCTGAGTGAGTTGGGAACTCCTGCCATTGAGGGCAGTCCTTTGATTTGCGTGGGTGCGAGTGGCCAAAGTGCTGACTCAAACCTACCACTTTGGGGATTCGTCTGATTTAGGAGCTGGGAACTCAGCTTCACAAGATGGAGTTCACTTCTTCCCCGAAGCAGGGGTAGATAGATTACTCTCTTAAGGGCTGATCCCAGGGATTGAACGATGTGGCGCCACACACCTTCTCATGACCCGAGAGGTGTTCATACATAGTAGGACTATGTATTAGAGGGATTAGTGGTACTTAAGGAGTAAGATGTAACTACAGAGGAAAAATAGTAAATTGGTCCAACTATACTTACGAGCATCTGTGAAGGATCATCGTACTTACGAATAGCTGTATTTATGAGCATTTATGAAGGGTCATCGTATTGATAATTGGTTATATCCAATGGACATAGAAATATATCTATGGTAAGAAGAGTTCAGCTGTCGGCTTTTAGTGGAATACCTGGCAATTAACGGATGGTGGATATCGTGGCTAAAGAGTTTAATCAGTTATTCACGTATCGTTGGAGCTTCGAGCCATAGGTTCATAAGGTCCCCTTGGTAGCTTGGATAAAAGTTGAGAATCAATTTTTGGGTCAATTTGAAATGTTCAAATTGAAGAGAGGAAGTTCGATTATATATGATATAATTGAACTAGTTAATTATATATGATATAATTAATTTTGTGTATGAGATATATTAATTTGGAGAAAATTGGATATAAATATGATTTATATCTAGTGGAGGAAAAATATTATGGTTAATATATGATATTAATCCATAGGTTATGAATATAATATGATTATATTTATTGTCTATTAATTGGAAGGTTAAGGGATAATTAGTCGGTATCTTTTCTGTTTTCATAACGGATGAGAAAGATGAAGAATCACTTTGAGACGCTTAAATAGCTCATGGTGTGTTAAGCATTAGATGCATAGACATAGTGTTGAAAGTATGTCATCGCTTAGTAAAAATCAAAGCCTATACGATAGTGTTGAACGATTACTTACCTATATGATAGTGTTGAACGATCGTCAACACTTACACCAGTGTACGCTATTTATTAAACGATCGCTTACCTTTTTCTAAACGATCATTTAGCGTTCGAGTTTTTCTAAATGATCGTATAGACAATCGCTTAGCTTATTCTAAACGATCGTTTAGACGATCGCTTACCTTTTCCTACACGATCTTATATTTCACACTTAAACAATCAAGCATTTTGTCTATACGATAGACGAGCCTTTCTCCCACTTGCTTGATCGTTGTGTATGATCTCCCTTCCTTCTCCCCTCTACCAAATTAAAACAAACCCTTTGGATTCTCACTCCGAGGATACTGAGGGCTCTGAGTGGTGGTGTCGTCCCCGTTTTCTTCTGTTCATGTGGAGACTGTTCGAGGTAGTCGATTTAGATTTGCTGAACAATAGCTTGCCGTTCTAGCAAAAGTGAGATTTACTGTGAAGAAAAAGTCTTCAACTGGTATGATCTCTCGGTCTCTTGTTTATTGTTTCTTTAAGCATGCCAATAATTTATCGTTATGAATGCATATCTGTATGTTTGAATGTATATGTGGAAATTCTATCACAATGAATTGGAAAGATCAGCTTCCACTCGTAGGTACTCTTAAATAAGAATTCCTTCAATTCTGTTAACCTTTCCATCACTTACAGAGATTGACTCAGTGAAAGGTATTCTCAAGGCTCATTTCCTTCTGAAAGATTTGGGACAAGCTAAGTACTTTTAAGGGTGGAGTTGTCTCATTCTAATCAAGGATTAATGTTACCTCAACGGAAATATTTTCTTCAAATCCTTGAAGATACAGGATAACTTGATGCCAAACCAGCCTTAATACCTATAGATCCAAACCCTAAACAGATAGTGGTACATAACTTTTGGAAGATGATGCCATTTGTTATCAAAGGTTATTTGGGAGACTTTTGTATTTGCAAATATCTCGATTAGATGTTTCTTTTGCCATTCACAGACTGCATCAATTTTTACAACATCCTATTACAGCTCATTTGAATATTACACACCATTTTCTAATGTATTTGAAATGTACATCAGGGCAAGGAATTTTGATTGAACTGATAGTTAATTTTCATCTTCAGGCACTTGTTGATGTTGATTAGGGAGCTTGTCTTGATACAAGACATTAAGAGACTCATTAATCTCTGGAAATCTAAGAAGCAACTGATTGTTTAAGATCTTTAGCAGAGACTGAATTTAGAGCATTAGCCTTTGTAACCAATGAGCTCATATGGATTTCTCAGCTACTATCGGGTTTGAAGATCGATTGCCTGCTTCCTTCCACTGTGTTTTGTGAAAACCAAGCAACTATTTAAATTGCTTCAAATCCAACGTTTCATGAAAGAACTAAACATATCGAAGTTGACTGTCATTTTGTTTAGAACAAAGTTGTTAATGGTTTTATCAAGATATTACCAATAAGATCAAGTTCTAGCTAACAGACATGTTCACAAAAGCTTTATCCTCCTCTGTTTTGTCTGGTACGTTAAGCAAGTTGGACATCCTTGATGTTCACCTTCTGATTTGAAGGGGAGTATTAAGGAATTGGAATAAATATATTTAGTTTGTTCCGTCTCAATTTGTTAGTTCTATTAGTTTTATTGTGTGTTGGCAATCTTTATTTAAGCATTTCAGATGTTACGAGATGTGTCACTACATTGTTGGTTTCAAGAAATGGATTGCCTTCTGAAATGCTGATTATGCAGATTCTTTCCATATTGGTGGTTTCCTTTTGTTGTTTTATTCTACCGATATTTTCTCCTTCTTTGCTCTTTACTACTATAGAAGTTAGGGTTGCCTGGTGTGTTTTTGCTACTCATATTTAAAGGGTTCCTTGTCTTTTGAAAAGGTTGGCAGCTTTATTATTCTTATAAAGCTTTTACTAAAATATAAACAGCCCAAGCATAATCGGTCAAAAGAGGAGTGCATTGACAGAACCTTGTATTGCTTCGAATATATGTTTGGTGTCTTTACATTAATAAACAAGAAGATGAGTTTAGAAGGGACTCTCAAGCTTGGGGGAGCCTAAGCTATTCAAGTGAAGGGGATTTTTATTTTGAAGGGAAAGATACAACTCATAGGAAGAAGTCTCACATTTTAAGGGGAGCTCAAATCCAATCTTAAGGGGAGTCTAAGATTCACTTCACTAATAATATAACTTAAGGGGAGCCTAAGTCAGAATGAGAATAAGTCTTATACCTAGGAGGAGCTTAGATTATTAGTTAAGTGATAAAGGTGTACGAGAGACATTGTAATCGTGCATTCATTACAGATAAGTAATGCGTTGTAATTGTTTATCATTGATTTTAGTGAAGTTATCTTTCTTGGACACTCTACCCCCTGGACGTAAGTGATTTACACTGAACTGGGTTATTAATCACGGGTGTCATTCTCTTTTGTCTGTGTTTCCTTTTAACTGTGTTGTGAATTGTTATAGCATTAGTCATAACATTGTTAAATTGCAGTAGACACCTTCTTATTTTTTTTTATTGGAATCCGAGTGGGCCACCATTATCTCTGGTGTTGTGATCTTGTCTTATCCTCATCAAAAGAGTAAAGGAAGAAGGCTCTACCTTTCGTCCACCAATTTTTGATGGAACAAACTATGCAGATTGGAAACAAGAATGACGATTTTCTTGAAGTCCTTAGACAACAAATCCTAGAAGTCTATTATTGTTGGATGGTCACATCATCAGGTCTCGAATGAGAAAGGTGAACTAACACTCAAGCCTAAAGTTGACTGGTCTGAGGAAGAAGATGAAGCTTCCTTAGGGAATTCTAAGGCCTTAAATGTTATATTTAATGGTGTTGAAAAAAACATCTTCCGCTTGATCAACACTTGTGCGTCTGCCAAAGAAGCCTGGGATATTCTTGTTGTTGCACCTGAAGGAACCTCCAAGCTCAAGATGTCTAGATTGCGGCTATTGGCTTCAAAATTTAAATCTTTGAAAATGTAAGATGATGAGACAATTGGTGAATTCAATGTAAAACTGTTTGATATTGCAATTCATTTGGTATGGATGAAAATATTACAGAAGAAAACTTGTTCGAAAAATTTTCAAATCTCTACAAAAGAGATTTGACATGAATGTTACTGCTATAGAAAAAGGCCAGGATATTTCCATGATAAAATTTGATGATCTTTTTGGTTATTTACTAACTTTTGAAATGTCTTTTAGTGACAAGCCTAAGAAAAGAATCGAGGGAATTTCTCTATAGTCATCAATTGACCCACATTTTGCTGAATCAGGAGAGGGTCTTGGCAAAAATCTCGTTGATGCAATCTCTTTGCTGTCAAAGCAATTCTCTTATGTGTGTTGAAGAAATTTGAGAAGAAGTCTGGTAATCACTCTCCTAATTGGAAAATAATGGCAACAGTTATGGGGCATTAGTTCAAAGATCTCAGTGATATAAGGAAGACTTTGACTAACCAAGAGGGGTTGACTAAAAAAAAGATAAGTTATTTTGTTGTAGAGACTGGAAAGGTTTTGATCATTATCAGTCTAAATGTCCTACATGTTGAGGTTGATGCCTTAAATCTCGTAGGGTCCTGTAGTTTGTAATTGTATTGTACAAGCATTTTATTTATTTAATAAAATAAGAGATATTTTATTTGACATTTAGTAGCATTAAACCCATAAACCAATAAACTAACATCATTTGTAGCTTAAACACGTATGTAGAGACATACAGGTGGATCATGTTTAAGTGATAACCTAAATGGTCTGTAGTAGATGGATAAGGTTGGGTACCTTATCCTAGTGACACTACGAGTATGACCCACTTTGAAGATGTTACAATTGTTGTAAAGTGCTACAAATGATCTGATCTTGATCATTCATGTGGAGACATGTGAGCGAGGGCATTCTATACAAAGAAGTTTGTATAAGACTGAACCATAAAATGACTAGTTTTGTTATATAACACCGTTCATAATTGAGACTTACATTTCACCAGGATGATCATAGGTGACATGACTTGAATCCTGAGTGAGTTGTGAACTCCTTCCTATGAAGACGGCCATTTGATTTGTATGGGTGAGAATGGTCAGATCACCGACTTAATAAGTCTACCATTTTGAGGATTCATCTGATTAGAGAGTTGGGAACACAGCAACACAAGATGGAATTTACTCTTTCCTTAACATTGGGGTAAGTAGATAAATTGCTCCCTTAAGGGTTGATTCAAGGGCTTGAACAATGTGGCGCCACACCTTCTCTTGGCCCGAGAGGGGTTTTATCATAGTTGGACTATGATTTATTGTTCATTAAAGAGATCAGTGGTACTTAAGAAGTTAGATGTAACTATATGGGCAAAACGGTAATTTTGGTGTAGATGTACATATGAGCAATTTGTGAAGGGACATTGCACTGTTGACTGGTTATATCCAATGGACACAAAAATATATTTGTAGTGCAAAGAGTGTAGCTACCAGTCTTTAGTGGAGTGCCCTACAGTTGATGGATGTTGAATAATTTAATTGGAGTTTAATTAATTATTCAAGTACCATTGGAGCTTCAAGCTATAGATCCACGAGGTCCTCTCTGTAGCTCAACAAGAATTTTATGAGAATTAATTTTTGATTAATTTGAATTGTTCAAATTAATTGAGAGAATTAATTATATGTGATATAATTAATTTAATTTAATTATATATGATATAATTACTATAATGTATTTGATACGTTATAATATAGAGTTTGCTTGAGAGGATATAAATATTTGAATATGATTCAAATATTAATTATATGAATTGGATTCATATAATTGAATATAATGTAAATGAGATTTATATTAAATACCACTGATGAAAGAATTAAAATTATAGGTTATATTGTATATGATACAATATTAAACCATAGGTTATATATTATATATGATATAACATATATATATATATATGCACACACACATTAAAATTTATTAATTTATTATTTATTAATTTTATTTTTTCAAAATTTGGGGTAACTTCCCTCCCCTAATCTCTCTCAACTCACTACGTGTGTGAGGGTGATGGTTAGGATTTCTTTCTTCACAATTTTTTTGGAAGAAAGATAGAGCTCTGAAATTGAGAAAGGAAAAAAAAGACCTCTCTGTGTTTTTCTCTCCCAGAGTTTCTCTTTTCTTAATTCCTCTCAATCTCCCTATCTTCCAAAATTCTAAGAGCCTATACGACTCCTTGGATTCTCATACCAAAGAATATAGAGGAAATTTGTGTGGTGGTGGTCATTTGGAAATTGATCAAGTTTTGTTCATGACTGTCTTGGAGAAGAGGATCACATGAAGAAATTCATTCTTCAAAGGTAAGGGTTTCTAAACCCTATTATTCTTCTTTCTTTAATTTTATTTTGCATGTTGTAATTTTTGTGTTTTTTGAATAATCATGTTTCTGTAATTTGTGTTCTGTGAAAATAAAAAAATGGGATGATTCACGTTTCTGCTCAGGGCCTTCACAGGTTCCTTCAATTGGTATCAAAGCGTGGTTTTGGTCCCAATTTTTTTTTTCCTAATTTTTCAGAATTGAATTACAGTTTTGGTGGGTGTTCATTCTGTAAAATTTATTCGTGCGATGAATGTGTTGTTGAATGAAAGTTTGTAATTTTAGATGTCCATGGGATTAGACTGTGTAGATTTATCATTTATTTTACAGGTTTGTAAGTGCCCTTTGTTTTTTGGCATAATTTACGATAGAGTCTGTATTTGAATGTATTGAGTCACTGTGGTTGTTCCTAGTGATTTTCTAGAGAAAACTAGGCCTAAATTGAAGAAAATTCGATGAAGATTGCATCTGTACAATAGGCGACTGTACAAAAGCGTTGCAACACTATGCCTTAGCATTGTAACATTGCGAAGGGTGGATAGATCATCTTTTCCATAAAGTTTGCAATGCTAGGTCACAGTGTTACAACGCTCCGAGACGGAAAGCATGAACTGATTCACACGCGGTTCAGTTCGTGGCTCGACTGGTTCGCGTTCGGTTCTCTTGGTTCGAGAGATTCAGGTCTGGTTCAGGTGCCGAGTTGTTCAATTCATGCGGTTCAGGGCCCGGTACACTTGTTATTGAATCGGTTTGGCTATTAATTTGTAATAGCTAGCTGTTTTAATTAATTAAATTAACATAAGTATTATATTAATTTAATCAATTGTTTAGAAGTCCAATCCTAGTCTAATAATTTTTATTTAAAATTATACATTTGATGTATGATTTATTTGATTATTATATGTCATAATATATGTTATATAGTAAAGAATCCCACCACAGATTATGCATAATTCATGCATCATTTATATTATAAATGTTATAATATATAGTTGTATGATTTTATTGTTATAGCATGCTCATGCATCATATAATATAAATGTTATAGTATATGTATGTATGCATTAATAACATATTCATGCATCATTTATACTATAAGAGTTATAATATATAGTATGTATGGATGGATGGTTGTATGTTATTAATTATATCATTACTTTAATATATAAGTGTTATGTATATTTAAAGAAATGGAATTGCATGAAGCATGACACTACTTGAAATAATTTTATAATTGTTATATTTTTATATCATTACTTTAATATATAAGTGTTATGTATATTTAAAGAAATGGAATTGCGTGAAGCATGACATTACTTGAAATAATTTTATAATTGTTATATTTTTAATAAATAAATGAAATAAATTAAAACCAATAATTCAGAATTGTATGCAAACCTTAGGATAAAATCATTTTTAAAATAGTTTTAAAATATGATTCACATAGACTTAAGATCACATTTCTAATAAGATTAGAAATTAAGTTTAATCTTTTAATCAGATTAAGAGGATTAAATTGGTACTTAATTAAAAGATTAAATTTGTAACAAATCTATCTATAAGGAACCTTTTGTCTAAGGCTAGTTCTGTCTAGGCTGGGGTATTTAAATTGACGAAAACGTAACACTCCTACGTGAGAACTTATCTGAAAAGGTGAATTAGATAGATTTGCTACAAGCATGCAATGGTTGATAGAGGTTTATTAAGGTGTTCAATAAACATTAATCAAAGTTGTTTAACCATCCAAAGTAAGTGTTACTTTTGGGCAAATTTAAACAATCATTTAGTTTAATCAGTAGCCGGATTTTTGTAAGTCAAATAACCCTAGGTAAAACACTCAGTCGGAGGAAAATGGGGTATATGATACTTCATTTTACTTTTTCACGTTTTTTCCTAAAAGTTTACACCATGAGATCTATACTCGACCTCGAGGCACCTCTGCTTGTGTTCCTCTATGGTTGGTGTTTGTATAGGTCAATATCAAGGTGAATGAAGAGAGTATTTATAGTAAGTAGGAGCGGGATGTGTGTCAACACATCCACGATCTTTCTCATTAGTTTGTAGTAAATTTTCATACTCAGCTTCGAGGCACCTTTGCTTGTGTCCCTTACGGATGACATTTGCACGATTCTTTACTTCAATCGGTAAGTAGGAGCGGGATGGTTGCTTTAGTTTTTACCCCCAATCGGTTTTTCCCTACGGTTGGCTCATTGGGGCAGAACTTTAAAATCTAAAATGAGGGGTTACAATTACAAGACAATGTTAAGCGAGTTTAACAATTTTTGGACCGAACAATGATGACTGATAGTTACAGTAACAAGGAGTTGTTCTGTCTATTGGTTAAGTAGTCTCATTTCAGTGAAGGGGCATTTGATCACCTTATTGTGGCTTTTATCCTGTCTCACTGAAACATCATTGTAAAATAGATGTCACTTAGGGTGCATTAAATTATTTTGCTAAATTTGATTGGTTTTTGCAAATGAGTTAATGCATAGAGTACTAATATAAATAAATTGTATGGTTTCAACAAATTACATTATGACTTCCGCGACATTGAATTTACTCATTGCCGAAAAACTAACTGGTTAAAACTATACAACATGGAAGAACACAATCAACACAATACTAATCATCGATGACCTTCATTTCTATTCTTGCTCAAAATTCCACTCAAAATTTTCGAGAGGCATACGGGCATTGGATAAAGGTAAATGAAAAGGCTCGAGCATATATCTTGACAAGCCTTTCTAAAGTCTTGGGCAAGAAGCATGAGCCCATGATCACTGCCCATGAGAACATAGAGTTCCTGCAGGGGATGTTTGGACAATCGTCCACACAACTCAGGCATGATGCTCTAAAACACATATTCAATGCCCGTATGCAAGAGGGGGCATCTATTAGAGAACACATTCTCAACATGATGGTCCACTTTAACATGGCGAAGATGAATGAGTCTTTCATCGATGAGGCCAGTCAGGTTAGTTTCATCTTGAAATCTTTGCCTGAAAGTTTCCTACAGTTTCATAGCAATGCTGTTATGAACAGGATTGACTACAGCCTTACCACTTTGCTCAATGAGCTACAGACTTTCTAATACTTGATGCAAAGTGATGACATGCAGAAATGCATATCATCTTAGGCCTTTTACTTAGAATTATGAAGGTTGTTAGGCAGAATATGTGTCGATCATGATAGGAATTCACAAGAATATGAGCTTGTGTTAATCAGCATGTTGAATCTTAGCTAACTCGTTATTTTGCGTTAATTATGCATTCAATGTTCTATCTTTGTAGCTAATGCAGGAAATGAACGCAAACGCGAAAATAGGACCACCGCATAGATGACCGCATGTGGAGAAACAAAGGCAAACGCATAGATCAACACATGGATGTTGCAATAATCAGCCGTATGCGTCCATCGCATGGGAGTTGCGCTCGTCAAGTGAATGCGGTCATCGTGTAGAGTTGCGATATTAAGCGAATGCGGTCATTGAATGATTGCGGCTGCACGAAAATGCAAACTAATGGGATCAATGCAAGGTAGATGGAATGAACGCATCAACGCATCTACCTCGAGAAAATCCAAAGATGATGTTGACATTTCACCTACCACGCCGTTATTGGCAGAGGTTCAGAAAGGAAGAACACACCGAACGTCAGAGTTAGAGCAGTCCAATTAATACTGTCGGCGATCCAAGCACTATAAATAAAAGCCGATGAGCTGAAATTCATTTTATCTAGGGTTTATCCTTGCGATCCAGACAAATGCATGAAAAGATGCTTGAGAGTTCTTCACCTCCTTCATCCATTCCGAGTGACGACCGGAACCTTCGATCAGAGCTAGATCTCGAGAGAGTCAGTTCCTTCGACCGGAGCTAGCGGATGTGTGTCAAGGTTGCCGGTGATGCCATGGATGGGCGGAGGAACTGACTCTCTCGAGATCTAGCTCTAGTCGAAAGCTCCGATCGTCACTCAGAATAGATAAAGGAGGTGAAGAGCTCTCAAGTGTCTTCTCATGCATTTGTCTGGATCGTAGGGATAAACCTTGGATAAAATGAATTTCAGTTCATTGGCTTCTATTTATAGAGCTTGGATTGCCAACAGCATTAATTGAACTGCTCTGAGTCTGACGTTCGACACGTTCGTCCTTTCTGAACCTCTGCCACTAATGACGTGGTAGGTGAAATGTCAACATCATCTTTGGATTTTGTCGAGGTAGATGCGTTGATGCATTTATTCCACCTACCTTGCGTTGATCCCATTAGTTTGCATTGTCGCACAACCTCAATCATTCAATGACCGCATTCGCTTAATACCGCAACTCTACACGATGACCGCATTCGCTTGACGAGCGCAACTCCAATGCGATGGACGCATACGATTGATTACCGCAACATCCATGCATTGATCGATGCGTTTGCCTTTGCGATGGTGTGTTTCTCCACATGCGGTCGTCTATGCGATGGTCCAGTTTTCGCGCTTGCGTTCATTTCCTGCATTATCTACAAAGATAGAATATTGAATGCATAATTAACGTAAAAATAACGGATTAGCTGAGATTCGAGATGCTAATCGATGCAAGCTCATACTCTTGTGAATTCCTATCATGATCAACGCATATTCTGCCTAACAACCTTTATAATTCTAAGTAAAAGGCCTAAGATGACATGCATTTCTGCATGTCATCGAAAAGCAAGGAACAAAAGGGAGTGGCAAATGTTGCCTCATACTTTAAGAAATTCTATAGAGGATCGTCCTTTAGAACTAAGTCTATGCCTTCTTCTTCCGATACCAAAAAGTGAAAGAAGAAGAAAAGTGGAAAGGGGAAAGCTAACCAACCAGCTTTTGCCCAGAAGGACAAGAAGGCCAAAGCTATAAAGGGAATTTGCTTCCATTGCAACCATGAGGAACACTGGAAGAGGAATTGTCCCAAATACTTGGCAGAAAAGAAGAAGGCCAAGCAAGGTAAATATGATTTACTTGTATTGGAGACTTGTTTAGTGGAGAATGATGATTCAACCTAGATAATTGATTCAGGTGCCATTAACCATGTTTGTTCTTCATTTCAGGGAATTAGTTCCTAGTGGTAACTGATAGTTGGGGAAATGACGATGCGTGTTGGAACTGGGTATGTTGTCTCAGCTGTGGCAATGGGAGGACTCCAGCTTACTTTATAGAATAACTATATTTTACTTGAAAATGTACTTTTTTTTTTCCTAATTTAAAAGAACTTAATTTCTATAAAGTGTTTAATCGAACAAAACTATACTGTTAATTTCTCTGTAGATAAAAAATTCATTTTCAAGAATGGTGTAGATATTTGTTTTGCTAAGCTAGAAATAGTTTATATGTGCTAAGATCGTTAGCAACTAAAGCCTCCTAAACACTGAAATGTTTAAAACTGCGGTAACTCAAAATAAAGACTTAAAATTTCTCCTAAGGAAAATGCTCGTCTTTGGCACCTAAGGTTAGAACACATCAATCTCAATAAGGTTGAGAGACTGGTTAAGAATGGACTTCTAAGCGAGTTAGAAAAAAATTCTTTAGATAGAGAGATTGGTTAAGAATGGATTTCTCACTTAGAAGTCATGACTCGTTAGATAAATTACCTTCAAGGGTTATGGAATTATGGAAGTCCATGACTCTTGGATGGCTTTGGAATTACTCATCAGATAAATTGCCTTTGGAATTATGGAGTGATCATAAAGCTAGTTTACGAAATTTCAGAATCTGTGGTTGCCCAGCACATGTGCTTGTGGAAAATCCTAAGAAACTGGATCCTCATTCAAAATTGTGTCTATTTGTAGGTTACCCTAAAGGAACCCGAGGTGGTTACTTTTATGATCCTAAAAAAATAAAGTGTTTGTGTCGACAAACGCTACATTTTTAGAAGATAACCACATTGAAGGAACTCTATGAGGAGAGAACCTTGAGTAGAAGCAAGATCATCCCAAATCCATTTTTCATTGAATGTAAGTTTTACCGTAAATCTAGAACAAGATATGCATTTACATAAATTATAGCATGCATTAATAAAGGAAAGCTTAGGGTTTTAGAAACTTTTACCTTTGAAGACTATTCTTCAAGAATCCTCGAACAAGTCACGAAGGGATCTCCTTCTCCAAAAGGGACACCACCAAATAGAGCTTCATGTATTCTCCTTAGGGATTGAGAATGATAGGAGGTGTGGGCTCTGCCTTAGGGCTTTGGAAGAGGGAAGGAGATGGAGAAGGAGGAGAAGGAGGAGAAGAACTTTTCTTCTCTTTTCAATTTTTCCAGAGAGAACTATTCTCTCAGTGCCTCATAGAGGAAGATGAATTTTTGCACCATCCCTTTCTCTGACCCCTCTCATCACGTATTTGGCTAAGAGAAATTAAAAGGAGGGAGTTAATTAATAAAATTAAATTAATAATAATTATACATATAATAACAACCTTATTATATGTATATAAACTATATGTTATATCCCATATAACACATAATCTATAGTTACATATTGTATCAAATACAATATAACCTATAGATGTATTTTCTCTCAACCAAACATGGCATTTAATATAAATCACATTTATAGTAAACTCACTTATATGAATCTCATTCATAGAATTGATATTTGGTTCATATCCAAATATTTAATTCCTCTCAACTTATTTATGGGATTTAATATAAATCATATTTATATTAAATTTAATTACATGACTCTCATTCATATAATTAGTATTTAAATCATATTCAAATTTTTCTCATATTACCTTATATTATAATGTATCAAATACATTATATTAATTATATCACATATATAATTAATTTAATTAATTATATCATATATAATTAATTCCTTCAATTGATTTGAACATTTCAAATTAGTCCAAAAAAAATTCTCAATTAAATCCCTGTTGAGCTACAGAGGGGACCTTATGGACTTTAGCTTGAAGCTTCAACGATACTTGGATAATTAATTAAACTCTTTAATTAAATTACCCAACATCCATTAACTGTCGGTCATTCCACTAAAGACCAACAGCTGCGCACTTCAAACTACAGATAAATTTCTATGTCCATTGGATATGATGATCCTTCACAAATTGCTCGTAAGTATAGCTGGCTAAAATTACCGTTTTGCCCTTGTAGTTACATCTAACTTCTTAAGTACCACTGATCCCTCTAATGAACAATAAGTCATAGTCCAATTATGACCAAGTCCCTCTCGGGCCAGGAGAAGGTGTGTCCACTACGTTCAAGCCCCAGAATCAGCTCTTAAGGGAGAAATTTATCTACTTGCCCTTGCATCAAGGAAGGTACGAATTTCGTCTCGTGTAGTTGTATTCCCAACTCCCCAGTCAGACGAATCCCCAAAATGGTAGACTAATTGAGTTGGCAATCTGGCCACCCTCACCTATACAAATCAAAGGACCATCTTCATGAGCAGGAGTTCACAACTCAGTCAAGAATTAGGTCATGTCATCTAATGTCATCCAAGGAAAATGTAAGTCTCTATTATTAACGGCATTAAATAAAGAGACTAATCATTTCGTGATCTAGTCTTATACAAACTCTTTGTATAGGATACTTCCGCTCATATGTCTCTACATGAATGATCAGGATCAGATCATTTGTAGCACTTTACAACACTTGTCACACTTACAAAGCGGGTCGTATCCGTAGTGTCACCAGGATAAGGTATATCCATCTACTACAGACCGTTTAGGTTATTATTTAAACAAGATTCAGTTGTATTTCTCTTCATACTTTTTTAAATTACATAAAATAACCTAGGATCTTAGTTTATTGGATTTAGAATATGCTTATAAAATAACACTTATTTAATTAACAACAATACGTTTATACAAAGTTTACAAACTACCAGATTACAAGGAGATTTAGGACACCAATCCCAACAATCTCCTACTTGTCCTAAAGCTTAGGGAGCTTAATGTATAATACAAATAAAGTACAAAATCACAATAAACTAGGGCATACACTATACCTCAGTAACATCTCCCACTTGCCCTAGACAATATGTCACATATCCCGTAGACCCAAACTTTCTAGATGGCCCTCGAACACTTTAGTCGTGAGAGCCTTTGTAAAGGGATTAGCAGCGTTGTGCTCCAAAGAAATCTTCATGATAATCATGTCACCTCGATGCACAATCTTTGCTCTATGTGCTTGCTTCTTCGGTGACTCCTAGGTTCCTTAGAATTTTTCACAGCACCACTATTATCACAATAAAGTGTGATGGACAAAGACATATTTGGAACAACTTCCAAATAAGTAAGGATCTTCTTAAGCCATACAAGCTCTTTAGCAGCTACGTATTCGGCTTCCATAGTGGAGTCTGCGATGTATCCTTACTTGATGCTTCACCATACTATAGCTCCTCCATTCAGAGTAAACATTGCCCCTGATGTGGATTTTCGAGAATCACGATTAGTCTGAAAGTCATAGTCTGTCTATCCTGTAAAGATCAAATCCTTATCTCTATACACGAGCATATAGTCCCTCGTTCTCTAAAGATACTTGAGGATTGTTTTGACTATTGTCCAGTGATCTAATCTTGGATTGGACTGATAAATGTCAGGTATAGTATATAACATTACATACATAAGGCTGCCAACACTCGATGCATAGGGAATTCGTCTCATTTTCTCAATCTCTTGAGGAGTCTTAGGACATTATTCCTTAGACAATACAATTCCATACCTGAAAGGTAATAAACCCTTTTTTGAATTGTGCATCGAATATCTGACAAGCATCTTGTCAATATATGATGCCTAAGACAAGGCCAATCTTTTGTTCTTACGATCCCTTATAATCTGGATCCCTAGAACAAACTGTGCCTCTCCCAAATCTTTCATTTGGAATTGGGCGACTAGCCATTTCTTTACATTAGTCAGAAAATCTATGTCATTCCCAATGAGTAGGATATCATCCATATATAGCACGAGGAAAGCTACTGAGCTATTGATGATTTTCTTGTAAACATAAGGCTCATCAACATTCTATTTAAAGCCATAAGATTTGATCGCAACATCAAATCTTATATTCCAAGATCAAAATGCTTATTTTAATCCATAAATGGACCAATTAAGCTTGCAAACCTTTTGCTCTTGATCTTCTTCAATGAATCCTTTTGGTTCATTCATCTAAATGGTCTCTTCAAGAATACCATTCAAAAAAGGCAGCCTTGACGTCCATTTGCCATATTTCATAGTCATAATATGTATCTATGGACAAGAGAATCCTGATAGACTTTAACATGACAACATGTGAGAAATTTTTTTCATAGTCCACCCCCTCAACTTAGGTATAACCCTTTGCCACAAATCTAGCTTTAAAGATCTGTACCTTTCCATCTACACCTCTTTTTCTCTTGTGGATCCATTTACAACCTATAGGTTTTACCCCATCAAGTTGATCTACAAGCTCCCAGACATAATTGAAGTACATGGACTCCATTTCTTGATTCATGGCTTTAATCCATTCATCATTATCAACATCTTCCATTGCTTGTTTATAAGACAATGGATCCTCAACTCCATCATTAGTTATGATGTTTTAGGCTTCTGTTAAGCCCATGTAGCGTATAAGTGGGATTATAACTGTCCCACTATGTCGAGTTAATCTCAACTTTTGAGATGGATGATGATAACGGGCAGAAATGCACATTATCTTAGTGCTATGTTCTTAAACAATGCTGGCTTGCGTTGATAAAACATGTTAAATTGCGTCCATTAAGCAATAATTTCATAATATTGCGGTCGCATGCATTCATCTTATTAAAACAGTTGATTTTGTATTTTTTATGCAGAATATGTGATAAAGCAAGGCAGAAATTGCGATCATAAGAAATCATTGGTTGAGCGCAACATCACCGCAAGGCTTTGCGGTGATCGTGTTCGCAAATATTCAACGAGAAGGATTATCGCAACTTGGTCAGCGCAACATGGTGGACGCATCTGGGTGAAAGGCTAATTAATCAGATGGGATAGAAAGCTGATGACAGTCGAATCCGAATTAAGTTGACAACCGATAACGATCACAAGTACATTCAGATTTTCGGTGACAAATATTCAGCGTATCAGTTAGGAATTAAAGCAGCCTCATCTGTACAATCATGAGAGAGAAGCCGACTTTCACCCTGGATGTTCTATTAATACCAAGGGCATCCTTCAGAAAAGGGGTTGATTAGTTAATCAGTTTGCACGTCCTTGTTCATAGTTTTCTTTCGGTTTAAGGCGGACACGAGAGAGGAGGTTGTGCCGACAGATCGTTCCGGTAAGCTTAGGAGAGCACCGGAAACTTCAAGGATAGAGAGAGGGCCGACGCCTTCGGAAGCGGGAACATGTTTGGAACCAAATAGAGATTTACAGTGTAAAAGCCTCGGTCAGCAAGGAATTGCTACCAGGCTCTCTACCTTTAACTTCCATTATTATTTTGTACTCCACTCATTTATAAAAATGGAATTTCTTTCTCTATATCTGTTCACTCTATGTTATTTACGCATGAGTAGCTAAATTTTTTGAATAGGTTGAGAAGCATTTAGCTAGCACAACTAGGGAATCCTCATTCTATGCAATTATCTTGTATTATATGTGCTTCATTCGTCCATTAGTGATACTCGGGAGGGTAGTCTAAGGACAGAATCTAGGCTTGGGAAGGTCACGTTAGAATCTAGGCTTGGGAGATTCAGATTAGAATACATAATCAAGAGATAGGAGCTTAGGAATAAGCACTATTTGTTATCAACGCATCGCATGCATCCTAGAGATAGGATATGATTGTATACGGCCACCTTGCCTTTATGCATTTTGCATCATCGCATAGGAAAAGAGTAGAGACTTAGAGATAAGCTCTATGGAAACTTTTTCATTCAACACATGCGTCCTAGACTTAGAAGCATCGCATTTGCATTGGAAAATGACTTGTTGTGCATGGTTGTAGCATGATCCCATAATTTGACGCATTCCCAAGTAACGCTAGATAAAGATCTCTCAACCCGTTCATCCGCATACTCAGTGTATCTATCACACAACTGAATTTTCTCAAATCCGCGCATTTGTTTATTTTTCATCAATGCAAGCAACAACAAACCAACAATTAATTGAGTTACCGGTTACCGCAAAGTTTTCATAAAAATTACCATCGCAATCTATTTTCACAAGTCCCTGAGTTCGACTCTGGACTTACCAAGAAACTCAGTGGAATTTACACTTGGATTCCGCTGAGGAAACTTGAGTGCACAATGCAATTTCACCATCGCATATCATCCATAGTCATATCATAAAACCAAGCATCAAGTTTTTGGCGCTGTTGTCGGGGACTTCAGCAAAATTGTGTGCTAACGGTGATTTTTCTTATTTCTTAACAGACTCTCAATCTCTGGCGAATTACGACTCGGAGATTTAGAGGACATTCAGACGCAGACTAAGAGACAACCGCCAACAACAAGAGAGAACACCAAGAATGGCGGAGCAACCGAAAGCAAGGGCCACTAACGTAAATAATATAATGGTCAACCCCATCCTTCTGGTGAATGATCGCAATAACCCATCCGGGACTATGCGTCACCTAACCTCTATGATTTCTCTCCAGGAATGATGAGGCTGACGTTAGGTGGAACGAGGTTTGAAATGAAGCCGGTAATGTTACAGATGATCCAGGCTGCTGGGCAGTTTGGAGGAAGGCATGGCAAAGACCCGCAAGCCCACCTCCGGAGCTTCATAGAAATCTGTAACACTTTTGTGTTCCCGAATATCTCAACCAAGGAAGTTCGACTCACTCTGTTCCCATTTTCCTTATGCGATCAAGTAAAAAAAATGGGTATATTCTCTCGAACCGGGGGAGATAACTTCGTGGGAACAGGTGGTGGAAAAGTTTATGAAGAAGTATTTCCCACCAACTGAGAATGCTAGGAGACGAAAATTAATATAACTTTCAAGCAATCGCTCTTCCTTAGTATAAACTCATGCCTTTTTGGCAGCGGAGTTGCGGTCATTTATTTATGGTTGATCCTGGTGACTTACCTTCGTTTTGGCTTGCCCCCACGTGTGTCATGCGGACATCCAACTACAGGTAAGTGCCTTTCACAACTTAACTCTTATCAACATATTGCGTTGACAGTGGAGCTGTTATTCTCAAAAAGTTTTTTTTTCTTTCAAAATAGCAAGGTCGAAAATAAAACCTCACCCCAAAATTTAAAATGCGGCAATGTCTCATTGCCAAAAGATTGATATAAGTCATGCGATGTTCGTAGAAAGCTTCGTAAAGAGAGTTTGAAAGAAAGCTAGCAAACCCCTAACTTCTAGAAATATTTCATGAGGTGACTATCAAGATGACTCTAGTATATACGAAAGAAATAGAATAGTAGTTTTTCATCATTGAAATCATACTTGGCAAAGAAACAACATGCGATAACTTACTAAATTTATCTATGTCAAATGATTACGGTAATCAAAGAGGATGCGATGATAAGACTTTTAGAATAAATGCGATGTGATAGCGCAGAATTTGAAAAAAAAAAAAAGATAACGAAGAATACACCCCCAAATTTACGTTGTCACCCGCATTGTGTATATGATGCATCCTTCTTTGCGGCGATCTCTCTTCTTTGATTGCGGTGATCGAGTGAGATGATTTGCTGCTTCACGTAACATCTCCGCAATCCTGTGCCTTAATCGTTGTAAAACAAATAGAGAGAGGGTCAAATTATTTAAACAAACAACTTCTT
>NC_052360.1:61245192-61367128 GCF_009727055.1 Benincasa hispida | reverse complement strand
TGTCAAATTGAAGTATTTTGATGCAGGAAAAGGATATTCAAAAGGATTGCATCCCTGATGAGGTTGAATCGTATAATACTCAGGGACCACTTATTCCAGGCTGGTTTGTTCACGTCCATGGTGGCTTTTCTTCTCTTTTCTTTGTCCTCTGGATCTTTTACTGCCTTAATCCGGAGTTTTTCCCCATGAATGCTCATTACAATTTTCCCCTTGCGCACATCTAATTTGAGCGTGACCGGTTGAAAGGAAAGGTCATCCTAATATGAGCGCATCTTCTCCGCTTTATAATCCAAAATGAGGAAGTCTGCCAGCAAGATGAATTTATCGATTGAAATTGCAGCATTTTTTCAACTTTCTTTTAGGGTTATTCGGATCTGTTAGCGATAGGAGATTCCTTTGTGGGTTAAGTGTGTCGGCATTCAATTGTTGAAGATTGATAGCGCATTATGTTTATACTTGCCCAAGATCGCATAAGTGCTTGGCCACTGTAGGTCCCTCCGATAGAGCATGTATCGTGAAGATTCCTGGGTCGCCTATTTTAGGTGGGATCATACATTTTGCACTGCAGACCACTATTGCGATCTTGTCTCCTCATTTTGTTCCTCTTTCAACTTTGTGGAGTTACTGGTGGTTGACTTTTTCTGTCTCAAGATCTAGAGGTTAAGGTGGACGCAACTTAGGGTCTATTTTCTCGGGCTTCTCCAACTATAGGTTAACGGGTCCTCCGGATTGTCACCGCATTCAAGTTAGTCGCAATGGGCTTCTCCCCTACTTCTGCATCATGTTGTCGCTTAGCAAGAAGACTCCTAAGCATTGTTCCTTCCTGTTACCCCAACATTGCAAAGGAGCTCAGTTGAGCTCGGCAATGTCCTTGCGATCTATTTTTTAGCTCGCCCGCAATTTGTCCCATTTGAATTTTGAGATTTCTAATGGATATAGCTTGATTTTGAAGCACTGATTCGTTTTTCTCAATGTACTGCTTCAACAAGCTCTCTAAGGTACGAGGATTGCGGTGGTTGCGAACTGCTAACTTGGCTATGCGCTAAACCATTGTTTTTGCCGGGAAAAATCCGGTGGCCCTCCTTTTTGCTGCCACAGGCTTTGAAAGCTTTGTTGTTGATTTTTCTATTGTAAAATTTTGTGGTGGTTTCGCCACCCGGGGTTATATGTATCGAATAGGATTTATTTCTCATGAAGCATTACCGACTGCGGGTTTGTTGGGCATTCTTCCATCGTGTGAGCATCTTTGCGAATGACACAACTTCGGTCACTTGAAGTAATGTTGTCTGACCTGCCCTTTTTTCGCTTCGTATTATTAATTGCGATGTCTTGTATCAAACTCATCATCGCAGTCATTTGATTTTGCAGGGATGCAATGGCCCCGTTGTTTTACATCATTATCTTTATTCTTAATCTCTGATCGCTTTTCCGCCAAATCCTTGTGATTTTTGGAAATGCAATCAAGTATACTCTTTGCCCCTCATATTTTGTCGAGCATACCACTAGCGGCTGCCGCCATTGGCAGCGGTTACGAAGAGGATTCAGTCCTTGTAGAAAATCTCCATTTATAGGCAGTTTTGGTAAGCCATTATGTGGACAGTCTCTTACCAGCCACTTGAACCTCGGCCTAGCATCGCTGAGCGATTCGTCATCTTCTTGCTCAAAATTTGTAGTTGGATGTCCGCATGACACACGTGGGGGCAAGCCAAAATGAAGGCAAGGCACTTGGATCAGCGCAAGGTCAGAAAAAATAATAATGTCAAGAAATATGCAAGGATAAAATCATTTGACACCCCAGTGAAAAATTTTGTTTTTGAAATAAATCATGCGATGTTCCGAAAATTAGTAAAATCCTTTTAAAGGTTAAGCTTGCAGTCCCTAGGTCTTAGAAATATTTCAAGAGGAGACTTGAATGAGGCTTAAGGAAACTTTGGTATATAGGATTTGAACGAAGTATCCTTGAGAAATCTAGGAAAAGGACATTGTGGTTGACTTGCTAAAGGAAGTCTTTAGCTTATGCTTGAGGACAAGCATTATTTAAATTTAGGGGTGTGATAATGGGTAGAAATGAACCTTATCATAGTGCTAAGTTCTTAAACAATGCTAGCTTGCGTTGATAAAACATGTTAAATTGCGTCCATTAAGCATCAATTTCATGATATTGCGGTCGCATGCGTTCATTCGCATTAAAAAAGTTGATTTTTGTATTTTTTATGCAGAATATGCGATAATGCAAAGTGGAAATTGCGATCAAAGGAAATTATTGGTTGAACGCAACATCACCGCAAAGCATTGTGGTGATCGCGTTCGCAAATATTCGCCTGAGAAGGATTTTCGCAACTTGGTCAGTGTAACATGGTAGGCGCATCTGGGTGAAAGGCTAATTAATCGCGTGGGACAGAAAGTTGATGACAGTCGAATCCGAATTAAGTTGACAGCCGATAACGATCATAAGTACATTCAGCTTTTCGGTGACAAATATTCGGGGTATCAGTCAGGAATTAAAGCAGTCTCATCTGTACAATCATGAGAGAGAAGTCGACTTTCACCCTGGATGTTCTATAAATACCAAGGGCATCCTTCAGAAAAGGGGTTGATCAGTTAATTAGTTCGCACGTCCTTGTTCATAGTTTTCTTTCATTTTAAGGCGGACACAAGAGAGAAGGTTGTGCTGATAGATCATTCTGGTAAGCTTAGGAGAGTGTCAGAAGCTTCAAGGATAGAGAGAGGGCCGACGCCTGTGGAAGCGAGAAGATCTTTGGAACTGAATAGAGATTTACATTGTAAAAGTCTCAGTCAGCAAGGAATTGCTACCAGGCTCTCTACCTTTAACTTCCATTGTTATTTTGTACTCCACTCATTTATAAAAATGGAATTTCCTTCTCTATATCTGTTCACTCTCTGTTATTTACGCATGAGTAGCTAAATCTATTGAATGGGTTGAGAAGCATTTAGCTAGCACAACTAGGGAATCCTCATTCTATGCAATTATCTTGTATTATGTATGCTTCATTCGTCCATTAGAGATACTCGGGAGGGTAGTCTAAGGACAAGATCTAGGCTTGGAAAGGTCAGGTTAGAATCTAGGCTCGAGAGAGTCAAATTAGAATGCATTATCAATGCATCGCATGCATCTTAGAGATAGGATATGATTGTATGTGGTCACCTTGCCTTTA
Organism: Benincasa hispida; assembly: GCF_009727055.1. Lineage (NCBI taxonomy): Eukaryota > Viridiplantae > Streptophyta > Magnoliopsida > Cucurbitales > Cucurbitaceae > Benincasa > Benincasa hispida. The sequence goes on along the minus strand of NC_052360.1, from coordinate 61,363,952 downwards.
TGCATTTTGCATCATCGCATAGGAAAAGAGTAGAGACTTAGGGATAAGCTCTATGGACACTTTTGCATTCAACAAATGTGTCCTAGACTTAGGAGCATCGCATTTGCATTGGAAAATTACTTGCTATGCATGGTTGTAGCATGATCGCATGGTTTGACGCATTCCCAGGTAACGCTAGCTAAAGATCTCTCAACCCGTTCATCCGCATACTCAGTGTATCTATCACATAACTGACTTTTCTCAAATCCGCCGCATTTGTTTATTTTTCATCAACGCAATCAACAATAAATCAACAATTAATTGAGTTACCGGTTACCGCAAATTTTTTATAAAAATTACCATCGCAATCTATTTTCACAAATCCCTGAGTTCGACCCTGGACTTACCAGGAAACTCAGTGGAATTTACACTTGGATTCCATTGAGGAAACTTGAGTGCACAATTCAATTTCACCATCGCATATCATCCATAATTCACATCATAAAACCAAGCATCAGATGACAAGATGAACTGACATCAACAAATTTTGTTAATGTATCAGCCCCTTCAACAACTCATGCTGAAGTCTCAGTAGATTCATTAGAATTTTTACTTAAAACAATTTTGCTTTGTGGCTTCTAATCCCTCATTTGGTCTTCTTCCGCGAAGGTAGTATTTGTCGATACAAACACTTTATTCTCACTTGGATCATTGAAGTATCCACCTCTCATTTCCTTGGGATAGCCTACAAATAGGCACACTTTTGAACAAGGCTCCAACTTTTTGGCGTTTGTCAATAGCACATGGGCTGGACATCCCTAAATTCTGAAGTGGCGTAAACTACCTTTACGACCTCTTCATAACTTAAAAGGTGTTTCAGAAACACTCTTTGACGGAACATTGTTCGAAATATAAACTGAAGTCTTTACTGCATATCCCCAAAACGAGTCAGGAAGATGAATATAACTCATCATAGACCGAACCATGTCTAACAGGGTTCTGTTTCTCCTTTCTGATACACCATTCTGTTGAGGTGTACCTAGGGCTGAGAGTTGGGACGTGATTCCATGTTCTATCATATAGTTGTGGAATCTTAAGTCCATATACTCTCCACCATGATCAGATAGTAGTGTTTTTATCTTTTTACCTAACAAGTTTTCAACTTCAGTCTTGTACTTCTTGAACTTTTCAAGAGCTTCAGACTTATGTTGCATTAGGTATAGATACCCATATCTTGAATAATCATCTATGAAAGAGATGAAATATTAATACTCACCTTGTGCTCTTACATTCATTGGACCACAAAGGTCTGAATGTATAAGCTCAAAGGTTTCTTTGGCTCTATAACCTTTTCCAATAAAATGTCATTTAGTTATTTTGCCTTCAAGGCATGACTTACAAACCGGTAAAGAGTTTTCTTCTAAACCATTTAGAAGTCCACTTTTCACCAACCTCTAAATCCTCTCAATTCTAAACCATAGTAAAAGGTCTATGTACTTCAATTCTGTTTGAGATCTTGTAGATCAACCTGATGGAGTAAACCTATAGGTTACAAATGGAGCTACAAGAGAAAACAGGGTGTTGATGGGAAGGTGCAAACCTTTAAGGCTAAATTTGTGGCAAAGGGTTATACCCAAGTTAAAGGAGTCGACTATAAGGAAACTTTCTCGCCTGTTGCCTTGTTGAAGTCTATCCGGATCCTTCTGTCTGTTGCCTCACACTGACTATGAAACCTCACAAATAGACGTCAAAATTGCCTTTTTGAATGGCAATCATGAGGAGACCATTTATATGAAGCAGCTTGAGGGATTCATAACCCAAGGTCAAGAGCAAAAGGTTTGCAACCTTAATCGGTCTATTTATGGATTGAAACAAGCTTCTCGATCTTGGAATATAAGTTTGAATTGCAACCAAATCTTATGACTTTGATCAAAATGTTGATGAGTCTTGTGATTATAAGAGAATCATCAACAATTCAGTAGCTTTTCCAGTGTTTTATGTTAACAATATCCTACTCATTGGAAATGATGTAGGTCTACTAATTGAAATTAATAATTGGCTAGTGACCCAATTCCAAATGAAAGATTTGAGAGAGGCACAGTTTGTTCTGGGCATTTGGATCTTTAAAGATCGAAAGAACAAAACGCTAACTTTGTCTCAGGCATTGTATATTAAAAAAAATGCTTGTCAAATTTTTTATGCAGAACTCCAAGAGAGGTTTACTCCCTTTTAGGCATGGAGTTATATTTTCTAAGGATCAGTGTCTTAAGACACCTTAAGAGGTTGAAGAAATTAGACGGATCCCCTATACATCGGTTGTTGGTAGTCTGATGTACGTGATGTTATGTACTAGACCTGACATTTACTGTGCCATGGGGATAGTCAGTAGATATCAGTCTAATCTAGGATTTAATCACTGGACAGTCATTAAAAACATCCTCAAGTATCGACGGAGAACAAGGGGACTACATGCTCATGTATGGTTCTAAGAATTTGATCCTTATAGGATACACAGTCTTTGATTTCCAGACTAATAAGGATTTTTGGAAGTCCGCATCTGAATCATTGTTCACTATTAACGAAAATGTAGTAGTTTGAAGGAGTACCAAGTAGGGGTGCATTGTTGATTCCATAATGGAGGTTGAGTATGTAGAGGCTTGTGAAGCTATATTGCTCAGGAAATTCCTAACAGATCTGGAAGTGGTTCCATACATGTCAAAGCCCATCACCCTTTATTATAACTGGTGTTATGGCTAATTCCTTAGAGTCTTGGAGTCACAAGCGCATGAAGCATATAGAGTGGAAGTATCATCTCATCTGAGAGATTGTGCATCGAGGGGACGTGATTTTCATGTAAATAGCTTCGGAACACAACGTTACTGATCCGTTTACAAAGGCCCTCATGGCTAAGGTGTTTGTGGGTCACCTGCAGAGTATGGATCTACAGGACAGACTACATTTAGTCTAGGGCAAGTGGGAGATTTTTAACTGGGCACATGTTATGCCCTAGTTTATTGCTTTGTGTACTTGTATATTAGTATGACTTTTATATTGTATACTCCACTAGCTTTAGGCAAGTGGGAGACTATTGGGGTTGATGCCCTGAATCTCGTAGGGTTATGTAGTTTGTAATTGTAATGTACAAACATTTTATTTATTTAATAAAATATAAAATATTTTATTTGACATTTAGTAGCATTAAACCCACAAACCAATAAATTAATATCCAAAGTTATCATCTGTAGCTTAAACATATATGTAGAGACATACAGGTGGATCATGTTTAAGTGATAACCTAAATGGTCTATAGTAGATGGATAAGGCTAGGTACCTTATCCTGGTGACACTACGAGTATGACTTGCTTTGTAGATGTTACAATTGTTGTAAAGTGTTACAAATGATCTGCACTTGATCATTCACGTGGAGACATGTGAGCAGGAGTATTCTTTTGAAAGGAGTTTGTATAAGACCGGACCATGAAATGATTAGTCTCATTATATAATGTCATTCATAATTGAGACTTACATTTTACCAGGATGACCATAGGTGACATGACCTAAATCCTGAGTGAGTTGTGAACTCCTGCCTATGAAGGCGGTCATTTGATTTGTATGGGTGAGTGTGGCCAGATCGCCGACTCAATAAGCCTACTATTTTAGGGATTCATCTGATTGAGAAGTTGGGAACACAACTACACAAGATGAAATTCACTCCTTCCTTAATGTCAGGATAAGTAGATAAATTTCTCCTTTAAGGGCTGATTTTGGGATTTGAACAATGTGGTGCCCCACCCTCTCTTTGCCCATAAGGGATATGATCATAGTTGGACTATGAGTTATTATTCATTAGAGGGATCAGTGGTACTTAAGGAGTTATATATAACTAAACACTAGAAGAAATTCGGGCTTTAATGTCGGTTTTAATCCGACATTAAAGATAGTGTTATTAAAGCCCTTTAATGTTGGTTGCGTTTAACATCGGTTTTAAATCGAGATTAAAGGGCTTCAATAACACAGCCTTTAATGTCGATTGCAACCGACATTAAAGACCTTCAGTGAAATTTCCAACCGACAATAAAGGTCTTTAATGTCAGTTGCAACCGACATTAAAGCCTCTATTTTTCCTTTTTATTATTAACCGATATTGAAGCCCGAATCTGTCCTTTTTTTTTAATTTCGTTGCCGAATCCATTTTTTTGGTCAAAAAGTATAACATGACACATCATCATTGAACGTTGTGGCTATGACATATTATTCATATATGAATTGTAAATCTATTACATTTAATCCACAAATTCTGTTATAAAATTATAATTTAAAAGGCTTTACAATAATTCAGGCCTTGAAAACACAAATTACAAGTAATACAAACATTATGAGATTACTGTCTCTCTCTACTTGGTAAGTATGGATCCCTTCATAATTCTTCTTGAACCAACCCCCTAGCTTCAGTAGTGTCTGGTTATAGACATCTTTGTCTGACCACTGTTGTTCAAAGTATCAGAAATAAAAAAAGGTTAAGATAAAGGATTGAAAGTGAAAATGTGATAAGAATTTATATTCAACTAACCGTGTTTATTGGGAATGTGCATAAATGGTACATTCAAGGAAAAATTCTTGTAGTGAATGTGTTGGATCTAAAGTTCCCCAAGAAAAAGCATAAAGAGGTTGCGATACCAAATATTTACTCATTTGCTGCATCTGCAAAACAAGAAAACTCAATAGTTGAATAAATGAAAGAATCTTCTTTTTCAAGATCTTGAAGAAGAGAAGCTTGGTTAACTAGATATGAGATACGAAGACGATGAAAAATTTTCAGCAGTATAACGATGCTACCACAACAAAACCAAAAATTTACCTTGAACCTGTTCAAAGAAACACACTCCCAAAAATATTTCACAACCACTTGTTCTCAACAGAACTATCAGAGTTCCCAAAAAATGAATATTCAAGAACACATATATCAATAAGCAAATTTAGCTCACAATATACTTCAAACCTAAAAAGTTGTCACAAAGATTACTATAGTGCATGAATAACCCACAAACTACCATAGTGCAATCTACAAACTCAAGTACCTTGAATCAAATCTAAACTACAAATAAATAGTACCCATGAGTCATAAACGGGTGTTACATTCTAATCCAATATGGTCCAAAGAGAAATAAGCACACTATAACTTCTCAAACAGGAATTTTCATATCATTAGAGTCACTTGAAAAGACTTAGAAACTGTACATAAAACTGCAAGCATTCAAAAATTTCAGGAATATACACATAGATAACCATATAATAAGTTCAAATCTACATATGAGAATGATGGTTACAAAGTTCTAACCTTTAATGCCTCCAAAAGCCAAAGTCACAAAGTATAAACGCCAGAAAGTATAAGCCAGAGTCAAAAATTAAAGTCACAAAGATGGAGTTTTATATCCACATTGTAGCCTTCAATTTTTCCCAAAAGTTGAAGATAAAGCAGAAAACAAATGCAATCACTTTATGAACCCAAGAAAGTATAAGCTTATCCCTCTAAGAGAAGATTAATAGCAATCAAATTTATTTGGACAAATGCATAAACATAATTAACAAAAAAAAAAACTTATAAACACCTAAACTTATGAAAAGAAATAAGCTTGGTTAGTTAAGGTACTATCATCGCAGTTTCGGTCAAATTCTCATAAATATTGAGAACTCCAACTTTTAACCCAATTTTCCCTTTCACCATGTGTATTTTTTTCCTTTGAAACTTGGTTAAGTTTTAATTAGTAAACAACAAAATAGGTAGTAATCCAACACTGTGTAAAATAATTTTTTAAAAAAATCTTAATCCCTCACTTGTTCTTTAATCCGCAAGTGCTTTTTCCTCTGAAATCCTTTTCTTCGACGCCTGAATTGGTGCTTTTACAAGCTCTCCCTTCTCACCTAAAGACTGAGATAATATTGACAAATATCATATTAGTACTAATTCCATTCACAAAGATCATGGTTAGATAAATTTACATTCATTCTAAGCTAGCATTTACATTCTATTGAGACGAAAAAAACAAGAATTACATCCTTACACAAATTAGCCAACAAAACTTGCCAATTGGGTCCGAATTATGTCGATCTCTCCTTGCGTATATGCATCTTTTGTTATGAAGTCCTTTTAATGTTTGGTGCATCTTCTCCCTTGTCAACCTTCTTAAAACATGTTCAATGCAATCTTCCTATCTTCCTTTCAAATCCTTAAGAATCAAAATTTAGCCTTACACATCAAACTTGAACCTAACAAAATAAAAAACTTCACTCAAAGTCATTTCATTATTACTCAAATGAGTTAGCTCCCAAATTATAATTCGACTAGTTTCCAAAAGAATCTTACTCTGAAATAGTTTCGTATCCACTCGCAAAGGCTAAGAAGAGACTATTTTGAAAAAAAAGAATCGCCTTGTCAAGAGAGAAGAAAAAAAGAAGATAAGAAAACAAGTAACCTATCTTCTATATGGTTCAATCACCACAATATTGCTCATTTCTCTTGTATATCTTATTCAAGTGAAAAAAAGTGTAACAACAATTAGTAACCTATCTACTATCGAGATAATTTTGATCATAAACAAAATTGATCCTCATAGATTTAGCTAGTTTACCTAGTTGCAGTTTAACACTCAAAGCATAAGAATATTATATTTTTCACAAAGGGACATGAGTAAACAACAAAGTACCTTCTTGAGTTGGTTTTAGTAACTCACTTCTTTCCCAACCCCAAAAGAATAGCAATTGTAAGCATAACAAAGTACCTTCTTGAACTGAGACATCTACATCCCATGTGTTGCAGCACACCGACTCTCTCATGATTGTGTTCCATGCTTGATTATGACATCCCGTTCTTCCTCAAGTATATTGAAAAATGTTAAAACAGTAACTATTTAAAGTGAAACTGACATTTTACCTTACTTTTATCTCTCAACAAAATTGTAAATATCATATATATAAAAGATCTAAAAGAGAGAGATAAAAAAGAGTGAAATCAATGAGTTAGACGAATTTATCTGTAATATTTTTCCCTTTCTACTTCTCAAGAAATCTTAGCTCTTCTTATGGACGTAGGCACCTCTTGCCAAACCATCTTAAAATCTTGTTGTCTACTTCTCATCCTTTACCTTGCATGCGTAAATCTGCATTATAAGTCTTTGATCTTAAAAAAAGGCCATTATTGCTCAGCATTGAGAGCTCTTAACCTTTCTCTTCCTTCTTTGTACAAAATAATTTCATTTTTCCTCAACATTCAAACACTAGATAGAATCACCAGCAAACAAATCAATTATGATCTCAACATCTTCTTTTCATTTAATAGGAAACTACTATTCAAACACAAGTTAGTTTCAAGATGATAGTGAGGAGTATATTTTATACTTCACTTGTTCCTTAACTGAAATTTCAAAAATCAATGGTGCACTTTCTCTAGTAAAACTTGTAACTAAAGGATGCTTACGTCATCTGCAACAAAAACAAAACTCAGTAAATTACAATCCAACCAAATAAAACTCTCATATAACATTGAGCAACCCAATATAATCTTCTTAGCAAAACACCCTCACATTCCACTCTTTTTAGTTATTAGTCATCAAAGATTAATGCAAACAATTACACTTAATCAAAACTACGATGATCATAACTTCAAGATAGTTATAGCACACAATCTAATCCTACAGTTCATAATAATATGATAAAAAGAAAATAAGCGGGTTCATTCTTCAGCAGGCAATGCTCCCCAAGTCATGTACTGCGTAACTGTTTTACCTTGCTTTGATAAAAATTGGTAATCAAGCATATATTATCATATCAGTGCCAGTTCACAATAAAATTTTAAGCAAAGATGCAATGTATGCCTTCACGGTGAACTTATACAAAAGTAACATCCATGCTCTCCCCCCCCCCCCCCCACACACACACACACGCTCCACTGCTATTAGTGTTTTGTTGGTCACCTGATGAACCATTAAATGAATATTAGGTGAAATGGATGCTCGAAGTTTTATTTCCTAATAGAAGAAGCAGAGGTTAAGCCACCACCAACAAAATCAAACACAACAACAACCAATTCAGTATGATTTACTTTTTGCTTTTGTTGAAAACATTATTCCACTATCCCTCTCTAATACTAAATACAAAGAACATGACATTATTTAAAAAGGAAAGAAAAAGAAAAGAAAAGAAAGAAAAAACCTTTCTTTTCTTCTGGACTCCATTTACTCATTTTTAAGCCGCTACCACCAACAATGGCCATCGAATAAAGCTTTAGAATTTCCTTTTTCTCCAACTGAACAAAGCATGCTCCCCGTTTCACTTTTTCGCCCTCTACCACGATGATTGTAAAATATGTAACATCAACAAATTTAGAACAACTAGACTTTTAAGATAAGCATCTTATAAATATTACCTTGTCTTTGTTATTAATGTTGTTATGAAGTTCTTTTTGTTTCAGGTGCACCTTCTCCACTTGTCAATCTTCTTAAAACACGTCCAATGCAATCTCACTATCTTCCTTCCAAATCCCCAAGATGATATAAATTTCCAGCTCATCAATAAATGCAAAAATGCTTAGACTTACTACCCTAGTCATATGCATACAAAGAGCTTCGAATGGAAGTTCCAATTCATTTCAATTGATATAGTAAGCAATCCATTTTTTATAATTAAATACAATTTTGCGAGAGAAACCTTTGCCAAAATAAAAATAAAAGGTTTAAGAAATTGTGTTCCCTTAAATCACAGTATCTCATAATTTCAAGATTAGATCAACATATTGATGAGTCGCCAGGCACCAATGAACCAAAACTTGTGTGAAGTCAAGATAATATAAGAAGCTATAGTTGAAACAATGCTTAAATATCCAATGCCATAGCTGAATGAATTACTCATGAATTTTAAGTTTACCTAATCTCCCCAAATATATTCTTTTGTTTCGTTGCTTAAACACTAAGAGAGTATTGATATATTTTTCTTATTCATAGGCAACGATAACAGAGTTTTGCCTTATTGTTTAACATAGTTCTCCAAGTTTACCTAACACGGCTTACTGATATATTTTTGCTTATTCATAGGCAACGATAACAGAGTTTTGCTTATTGTTTAACAGAGTTCTCCAAGTTTACCTAACATAGCTTATTTTTCTTATTCATAGGCAACAATAATAGAGTACTGAAACAAACGAAAACGGAGGAGGAAAAAAAAAGTAAAATCCACACCTACAGCAAAATTCGTTATCTCCTTTCGCCTTATGAATTATTAGCAATCAAACATTCAACGAACTCCAACGAGATAAATCAAAATTGAAGAAAAGAGATAAAAGGAGAGAAGCAGCTTATCGAATAAAGCTTAAAGACATGAGAAATGAGAAAGATCGACGGACGACGTGAAGAACGATCGATGGATAGCGAAGGAAGAAAGCTGATAATGAAGAGAAGGAGCGACTGTGTCAGCGCGAAAGGTAAGAGGAGAAGGAGTCGCGATTTAGGGTTATATTATTTAATAAAATAAGAAAAAAAATTACACCTTTAATGTCGGTTTTAAATTGACATTAAAGCCCATCTTCAATGTTGGTTTAAAACCGACATTAAAGATCCATTTTTTTTAAACCGACATTATACATCCGATTTTACTTTTTTCAATCGACATTAAAGCCTGAATTTCTTCTAGTGGCAGGGGAAAAAACGGTAACTTTGACCTAATTGTACTTACAAGCAATTTGTGAAAGGTCATCGCACTGTTGACTGGTTATATCCAATGGACACAGAAATATATCTATAGTTCGAAGAGTGCAGCTGTAGGTCTTTAGTGGAGTACCCGACAGTTAATGGATGTTGAATAATTTAATTAAAGAAGTTTAATTAATTATTCAAGTAACATTGGAGTTTCAAGCTACAGGTCCATGAGGTCCCCTCTGTAGCTCAATAGGGATTTTATGAGAATCAATTTTGGATTAATTTGAATTGTTCAAATTAATTGAGGGAATTAATTATATGTGATATAATTAATTTAATTTAATTATATATGATATAATGACTATAATGTATTTGATACATTATAATATAGAGTTTATTTGAGAGGAAACAAATATTTGAATATGATTCAGATATTAATTATATGAATTGATGTAATTGAATTTAATATAAATGAGATTTATATTAAGTACCATTGATGAGAGAATTAAAACTATAGGTTATATTATATATGCTACAATATTAAACCATAGGTTATAGGTTATATGGTTATATATATATATATAAATTAATTAATTTATTATTTACTAATTTTAATTTTTTGAAATTTAGGGAGGGAAATAACTTCCCTCCCTTAATCTCTCTCAACTCACTACGTGTGTGAGAATGGTTGTTATGGGATTTCTTTCTTCACGATTTTTGTGGAAGAAAGATAGAGCTCTGTGAGTGAAAAAGAAAAGAAAAAGATCTCTCTGTGTTTTTCTCTCCCAGACATTCTCTTCTCTCAATTCCCTTTAATCTCCCTCTCTTCCAAAATTCCAAGAGCCCACACAACTCCTTGAATTCTCATCCCAAAGAATACAAAATATATTTTCGTGGTGGTGCCATTTGGAGATTGATCATGTTTTGTACATGACTATCTTGAGAAGAGGTTCACATGAAGAAATTCATTATTCAAAGGTAAGGGTTTCTTCCTCTTCCTTTAATTTTATTTTGCATGCTGTAATTTTTGTGTTTTTGCATAGTCATGTTTCTGTAATTTGTGTTATGTGAAAACTAAAAATTGGGACAATCCAAGTTTCCGCTTAAGGCTTTCACAGGTTCCTTCACTACATTCCTGAAATATCAAAACAAAAGTTACGTCATGATTTTGTCTGATGAAGAGTCTGATGTCAGTAGTGAGTCTAAAGAAGATGTCAAGATTTTGTTAGTTGCATTTCATCTGACAGTTCTGAAAATAAACAACTTATGGATGAACTCACTGCAATAGTTGGTAATGATGAATCATTTGACTCATCAATTGAATATGCATATATGAGCTATACAAGCAGAAATGTGAGGATGCAAAGGCTCTTGATATCTAGAAGGGAAGGATAGAATCACTTATTGCTTATAACACTCGTCTTATGTTTGTCACTTTTTACTTGAAGCGTAAACTCAATAAAGTTAAAGTTGAAAAAGAGTCAATATATAATGTTAAATTCTGGAACAGATCACCTTGATAAAATCATTTATGAAAGTAAGCCAGGGATACTTGAGGCATTAGATTCTCTGGTTCCAGCAGTTCAAAAGGAAGGCAATCTTTGGACAAAGGGAAACAAAAAATTATGTTTGTTAAAGAACAAGTGTCTTGGAGAAATTCACAGCTTGAATGTTCTACCAAAACCCAATTTTGAAACAAGTTCGAAGTGAATAAAGTGCAGTGGATCTATCATTTTTGTGGAAGAAAAAGTCACATAAGACCCTGCTATTACAAGCTTCATGGATATCATAATAATGAGAATCCCGCATTTTTTACTAGGCATGTATTCAAAAGGAAATCAAATATTTCCCCTGTAAAGAAAGTGTGGAAAGTTAAAACCAGCCAAAATCTGTGTAATGTGATTCTCACATCTCTTCGATCTACAACCAAAAGTGATTAGTTCTTTGATAGCGGGTGCTCGATGCATATGACTGGCTACAAGATTTATATTTCTGACATTAAGGCGATTGGATCAGGTCAAGTCACTTTTGGTGATGGATCCATTGGAAAGATTGTTGGCAAATGGAATCTAAAATATCCCAGATTACTTGTGTTGATGAGCCTTGTGTATACAAGAAAATCATCAATAATTCAGTAGCTTTTCTAGTGTTGTATGTAGACGATATCTTACACATAAGGAATGATGTTGTTCTACTGATTGAAGTTAAGAACTAACTAGCGATCCAATTCCAAATGAAAGATTTAGGAAAGGCTCAGTTTGTTCTGGGAATTCAAATCTTTAGTGATCAAAAGAACAAAATGCTAGCCCTGTCTCAAGCATCGTACATTGACAAAAGCTTGTCAAGTATTCGATGCAAAACTCCAAGAGATATTTACTACCTTTCAGGCATGGACGTGTTATAAGTTTATGCCATAGTTTATTGTTTGTGTAATTTATATATTAGTTTGACTTTTATATTGTACATTCCATTATCTTTAGGTCAAGTGGGAGATTGCTAAGATTTGTGTCCTGAATCTCGTAGAGTCCTATAGTTTATAATTGTATTGTACGAATATTTTATTTATATAATAAAATATGTGATGTTTTATTTGACATTTAGTTACATTAATCCACAAACCAATAAACTAACATCCAAGGTTGTCTTGTAGCTTAAACATGTATGTAGAGACATATGGGTGGATCATGTTTAAGTGATAACCTAAATGGTTTGTACTAGATGGATAGGGTTGGATACCTTATCTTGATGACACTATGAGTACGACCCACTTTGTAGATGTTACAATTGTTGTAAAGTGCTACAAATGATCTGATCGTGATCACTCATGTGAAGACATATTAAGGGGGTATTCTATACAAAGAAGTTTGTATAAGAATGGGCCATGAAATGATTAGTGTCGTTATATAATGTCGTTCATAATTGAGACTTACATTTCACAAGGATGACCATAAGTGACATGACTTGAATCCTGAGTGAGTAGTGAACTCCTGCCTATGAAGGCGGCCCTTTGATTTGTATAGATGAGAGTGGCTAGATCACTGACTCAATAAGTCTACCATTTTAGGAATTTGTCTGATTGGGAAGCTAGGAACACAACTACACAGGACGGGATTCACTCTTTCCCTAACGTCGGGGTAAGTAACTCACTGAAGGGTTGATTTCGGGGCTTCAACAATGTGGCGACACACTCTCTCTTGGCCTGAGAGGGGTTTGATCATATTTGGACTATGATTTATTGTTCATTAGAGGGATTAGTAGTACTTATAGAGTAAGATTTAACTATAGGGGCAAAACGATAATTTTGGTCCAGATGTACTTACGAGCAATTTTTTAAGGGTCTTCGTACTATTAATTGGTTAAATCCGATGGACACAGAAATATATCTGTAATGCGAAGAGTGCAACATTGGTCTTTAGTGGAGTGCCTAATAGTTAATGGATGGTTAATATTTTAATTAAAGAGTTGAATTAATTATTCACGTACCTTGGAGCTTCAAGCTATAGGTCCATGAGGTCTCCTCTGTAGCTCAACAGGAATTAATGAGAATCAATTTTTTGATTAATTTGAATTGTTCAAATTGATTGAGAAAATTAATTATATGATATAATTAATTTAATCTAACTATATATGATATGATTACTATAATATATTTGATACATTATAATATAAAGTTTATATGAGAGAAAATAAATATTTAAATATGATTCAAATATTAATTATGTGAATTGGATTCATATAATTAAATTTAATATAAATGAGATTTATATTAAATATTGTTGTAACTATAGGTTATATTGTATTTGGTACAATATTAAGCTATATGTTATATGTTATATTTGGTATAACATATAGTTTAATATATATTATATGATAAAATAGTTATATCATATATGTTGGGGTTGATGCCCTAAATACATAGGGTCCTATAGTTTGTAATTGTATTGTATAAACATTTTATTTATGTAATAAAATATATGATGTTTTGTTTCAAAATTTGTTGCTTTAACCACAAACCGATAAACTAACACATCAAAGGTGTTAGTTTCTACAAACGTGTAGCGAAAAAAAATAGAATCATTAAGCACTCTAATTCATCAATTTTAGCTCTAAATTAAGCATGCTCATCAAATAACAATAGGGTTTCAAACATACCTTTGAAGTTCTACTTCAAACTCGAAATTCAGCTACAATTCTCCCTTTTTCTAGTCATGAACCACCACTAGAGCTTTCCTACTATCCTCCAGGAACCTTAGATTGAGTTGTGGGACTCAAAATAAGCTGAAATTTAGGGAAATGAAGACAAAGGTCACTGATTTTCACACTGTTGAAGACCTCTTTTTCAACCTCAGAATTTCAGCAAATTCAATAGTTTTGCATGAGCTTTTCCCCGCCTCGAAGCTTTAGTTTTGTACCATCAATATATGCAATCAGATTGCATCTAAAATGGCCAGCTCCACCTTCAAGTTTGTGGTGGGATTTGGTGAATAAGATGTGTGCTTGAAAGTGGGAAAATCCCACATGGGATTTTCCATTTTCAATTTCTTTTTATTTTGAAATTAATTTTAAAAAACAAAAACCATTTTTCAATTTTTAATTCTTTAATTAAAACTGAAAAATTTATTAATTTTACAAAATTAATTCAATAATGAATTTTTTAATAAAATTAATAATTAATAACTAATTAAATAATTTAATTAATTCCATTAATTTAATATTAAATATTAAGTTAGTTTGTCACCAATTCTATCGCCATGAATCCCCATTCATGAAATTAATATTTAAATCATATTTAAATATTAATCGATTCTCCAATTTCAATGTGTAATTATATCACATATAATTACTTATTCCCTTAATTCAAATTTCAACGATTCAAATTAACACCTATCACGCTATTCTAAGGCTAATTCTGTTTAGGGGGACCTAAGGATTTACAGATCATGGGCTCCAACGATCCGAGATTAAATGTCAAACTCTTTACACCGATTTAACTCTCATTTGTTAACTACTAGGTCACTTTACTAAAGTCTAGTAGTTACACTCCACTCACTGTAGATATATTATGTCCACTCGATATAACCATGATTAGTAAGTAACCCTTCACAGGTTGTTCGTAATAACAACTGGGTCAATAGTTGTTTTACCCCCGAGAATACCTCTTGTTCCTTAAGTTCCACTGATCCTCTAATGAACAATTTGTTTGTGGTCCAATCAACAAATCAAATCTCTCTCAGGCTAACGAGAGGGTAGGGCCTCTTATTCAACGGAGCCAACACTTAAGGGAACACCCTCTCTACTATCCCTAAATGTGGGTAGTTACCATATATATACATATATATTAAATGTTTTATTAAATAAATAATTTTTTTTTCATTTATTTATTTNTATTAAATAAATAATTTTTTTTTCATTTATTTATTTAAAAAAATAACTAATTATGGGAGGGAGTTGACAAGTCCCCACATTTTACTCTCTCAGACATGAGAATGGGAAGAATCCCTCATTCTCTTACAGTTTTGTGAAAATTATATACAGAGGCTTTCTTATATAGTGAAAATTCCAATTTTGGGTCATTCGTTTTACAAAGTTGAAGAAACAAGCGAAGAAGGTCAAGAGCCCATGTTTTGGGGCAATTAATTGTGATCGAGTCTGTTTTTTAAGTTTTGGGTCGTTTGTGCTGTTCCTGGTGTGTTTTTGGAGTAAATGGCATCCACATTGGAAAAAGAAGAAAATCGTTTGAAGGATTGTTGGGTGATCATTAAGCGAGTGTTGGGCAATTGTTGTTAGGCGTGGCGTTGGATAATGGTTGCTATGCGATAGCACTAGGCGTTCGTTGTTACGTGATAGCACTATGCGATCGTTGCTAAGCGTGGTGTTGGATAATGGTTGCTATGGGATAGCACTAGGCAATCATTGTTATGCCATAGTACTAGGCAGTCGTTGTTATGCGATAGCACTAAGCATTCATTGCTATGTGATAGCACTATGCGATCGTTGCTAGGTGTGGAGTTGGATGATCGTTGCTTTGCGATGGCTGTGGGCGAACATTGTTGAGCGATCCGGGTCTGATTCAAAGGCTGAATGTTTCGGTTCAAGCGGTTCAAGCCTTGGTTCACTTGTTTTGAACCCGTTGATCATTTAATTATGTAATAGTTAGATTTTTTTATTAATTAAATTAATATAAGAGCTATATTAATTTAATTAATAGTTTAAGTGTCCAATCCTGGTCCAATAATTTTTTAATTAATCATGCATTTGATGTATGATTTTTAATAAAATATGTATATCATATTGTATGTCATATAGTATTAAATCCTACCATAGATTATGCATTTATTTTCATGCATCGTTTATATTATAATTATTAGAATATATGTTTAGATGCATGATTTAATTTTATAGCATGCTCATGCATCATATAGTATAAATGCTATAATATATGCATGCATGCATTATGATGGAACGAAAACATGCACAGCAGAAGAAAAATGGATCTAAAGTACTCTAATTAGATTAATTACTAAGATAAGCATGCATGCAATAAACCAAGAAAAAGGAGGAAAAGAATACAACCTTTATAGTCTTTGAATCTTCTCCAAATCAACTCCAATCTCCTCACAAACGGTTCCTAGACCATCACGAGAGTCTTCCCAACTATTCTCCGGCCTTAGAACGGGATGTTGGAATCCAGTAAGTGACTAATTTGGAGAGGAAAAGGCTAAAGCTTTGAGAGAAAAATGAATGAGATTATCACATAATCTCATTTAAACCCACTGTGGCCAAAAGTTCTCCAAAAGCAATAAACACTCTCTTTTAAAGACCATTACATGCAAACATGTAACTTTGAGTTTAATGAGAATTTGACACTAAAAAATCCACGGACTCAAAGTGGGATTTAGTGGGACAAGTGTCTTCAAATGAAAACAACATTTAGCCATGCAAATGTTGGCATTTTCCACTCACAAATATTTGATTTTTCCACTAGCTTGGTCAAAGTTTGACTTTCAGAGTCCAAAGTCAACAAATTTGACTTTTTGACTTTCAAAAATCAACAATTTGACTTCTATTGCATTTTTGACCTAGTCAACAATTTGACTTTTAATTCAATTTTGATCAATTCCATTTAATTTCAAAATTAATTCTAATAATCAATTTTAAAATTAAATTAGTATTAAATAAATAATTAATTTAATTTAATATTAAGTCCAACACTTATTCCAATTTATATGAATCTCTATTCATAATCTTGATATTTAAATCTTATTTAAATATCTCTTATTTTCTCTCTCTTTATATTTAATTTACAATTAAACAATAGGTTCAATATATCGTATATATTTAACGCTTTGCTCCAAAAATCGAATTTGAACACTTCAAATTCGTTCGTCACACTGTTATAAGGTTTAGTCTGATATGAGCTAGTAGGGGAATCTCATGGACCTATAGAATATGGGCTCCAACGATATATGATTAACTGACTAAACTTTTTAACCTAATTAACCACCATTCGTTAACTACCGAGTCACTCCACTAAAGTCTAGTAGTTGCACTCCCATCACTGTAGATATATTATGTCCACTTGATATAACCATGATTTGTAAGTCAGCCCTTCATAGGTTGTTCGTAATAATGGTTGGGTCAAAAGTTGTTTTACCCCCGAGATTACATCTTGCTCCTTATGTCTCATTGATCCTCTAATGAATAATTGGTTTGTGATCCAATCACTAAACCGAGTCCCTCTTGAGCCAATGAGAGGGTGGGGCCTCTTGTTCAAGACTTGGAGTCAGCACTTAAGGGAACAACCTCTCTACTATCCCTAAAAGTGGGTAGAAGTGAATTCCATGTTGCACCCTATGTTCCCAACTATCTACCCGGTCTTACCCCTGAAATGGGAGGCTTATTGAGTCGGCGTTGTTAAGTCAACCCTCACCCATGCAAATCTAAGGATAATTCCAAATAAACAGGAGTTCATAGTTAACTCAGGATTAAAGTCAAGTTACCTAGGTCATCGCTTTGAAATAGTCAGTCTTAAACAGTAAACAACATTATAAAGCAAGAGTGACTTAATTCTTGGTCCGATCTTATACAAACTCATTGCATAGGACGCCCCCACTCCTCATGTCAATACATGAACGAATCAGGATCACTTCATTTGTAGCACTTGACAACAAATTGTAACAACTACAGAGTGGGCCGCATCCAATAGTATTACCAGAATAAGGTACCCAACCTTATTCGTATACTATAGACCATTTTCGCTATTTCCTGAACTTGATTCACTCTTATGTCTCTACATAAAGTTTATATATTCATATAATAGCCATGGATTTTTAGTTTATTGGATTTAGACTTTACAAGGGCAATTAACATATTCAACAACAGTTTTATTGAATAAACGTCAATAACATCTTTATTGATAATGGAATATGTTTAACATTACAAACTGTGAGTTTTAGGACATAAAACCCAACATATCAATAACATATACATGCATCATTAATATTATAATATATAGTATGATGCATGTTTGAAGTATGTTATTAATAATTTTATTACTTTAGTATATAATTGTTATGTATGTTACTAATAAAATGAAATTTCATGAAGCATGCCACCACTTTAGGGTAATTTATAATTGTTATAAAATTACCTAAGTATGTTGTACTTGCAATGTATGGTTTTAATTATTTCATTTGCTTATAATTGATATAACAAAATGAAATTAGAATTAAAATCCATAAATCAGAATTGCATGCAAACCTTAGGTTAAATTCATTTTTTAAAATATGAATCATATAGATCTAAGATCACTTTTCTAATGAAATTTAAGTTTAATCTTTTAATCCGTTTAATAGGGATAAATTGATTCTTATTTAAAAGATTAACATTGTAACAAATATATCTATAAGGGACCTTTTGTCTAAGGCTAGTTCTATCTAGGCTGGGGTGTTTAAGTTGATGGAAATGTAACACCCCTACCTGGAAACTTACCTGTAAAGGTGAATTAGATAGATTTGTTACAAGCATGTAATTATTGGTTAATGTTTGTTAAAGTGTTTAATAAACCTTAATAAAAAAAATTGTCTAACTATCCAAAGAAAATGTTGTTTTTGGGCAAATTAAACAATCACTTAGTTAAAATCAATAGTTGAATTTTCCTATGTTAATTAACCCTAGGTAAAACGCTTAGTGGGAGAAAATGGGGTATTTGATACTTCATTTTATCCTCTTCACGTTTCTCCTTAAAATTTCAACCGTAAGATCTATACTCGGCCTCGAGGCACCTTGAGTGTCCCCCTATAGATGGTGTTTGTATAGATCAATATCAAGGTGAATGAAGATAGTTTTTATAGTAAGTGGGAGCGGGATGTGTGACAACACATCCCTCGATTTCTCTCATTAGTTTGAAGTAAAGTCTCATGCACGGCCTCATGGCACCTTATTATGAAAATTCAATAAACGCTTCCTTGGCTATAGTCTGAATGTTGTAACTTTATGTAGTGACATAAACAGGATCAAATTGACAGTATATAGCCTAAATGGTCTAATAAGTATATGGATGAAATTTGGTATCTCATCCTTGTAACACTATTGGATGCAACCCACTCTGTAGTTGTTACAAGAAGTTGTAAGGTGCTACAAATGATGTGATCCACAAATCATTCATGTTGAGACATGAGAGTGGAGGTATCCTATGCAATGAGTTTGCATATAGACTGGACCACGAAAATAGTCACTTTTCTTTATAACGACCGTTTACTGTTAAAACTGACTATTTCATTTATTATATAACCTATGTTAACTTGATCTTAATCCTGAGCTAGCTATGAACTCCTGTTTGTTCATGATTATCCTTTGATCTGTAAACGGTGAGAGTAGTCCAACAGCACTACTCAATAAGCTTACCATTTTGGGGATAAGACCGGATGAATAGCTGGGGACATAGCCTTGCAAGATGGAATCCACTCCTACCCTATTTAAGGTTAGTAGATAGGTTGTTCTCTTAAGTACTGACTCCAGGTCTTGAACAAATGGGGCCCTGCCTTCTCATGATAGAGAAAGGATTTGATACATAGAGATTATGAATCAGAATTGTTCATTAGAGAATCAGTAGGAACTTAAGGAACAAGATGTAGTCACAGGGGTAAAACGGTATTTTCACCTGGCTGTGATTACGAACAACCTGTGAAAGATCGACTTACTGATTATGGTTATTAAGTTGACATAATACATCTACAGTGAGGGGAGTTCAACTATGGGCTATAGTGGAGTATCCCATTAGTTAACGAAAGGGGTTAGATCGGACTCATGAGTTTAGCCGATTAATCTCGAATCGTTGGAGCCCATGATTTGTAGGTCTGCGAGGTCCCCTTACTAGCTCGTAAATGGATAAGCTTTAGGGTAGGTTAAGAAATTAATTTGAAACGTTCAAATTAAACTTAACAAGAGAATATATATTTAAATATGATTTAAATATATGAAGATGATTATTGTGCCAAAATTAATTTAATATTTGATATTAAATTAATAAATATTTTAAATTAATTTAAGAAAATCAATTATCAATTAAAATTATTTTGAAATCATTTTTTGTTTTAAAAGAAAAGTGAAAATTCGTTTTGCATGTTGCACAAAATGGAGAATTAGTTTTTTCCATTATCTTCATTTTCATGCTGACACAAAGGCCATTATCCTCTCTATATTGATTCTCCAAGCATGAGTTGCAAAGTCATGTACTCCATTTCTTTGCATGTTCATCTACTATATATAAAGAAGATTTGAGTCATTTGAGAGGGATGAATGCAGAATTTTTTAGAGAAAATTTTCTGTGAGAAGAGACTGTCTTCTTTAATCGGTTGCTGTGAGTTCTTCTTGGTTCTTCACTTCTTCAAGCTGTTCTTGAGTCCCACAACTCTACCTAAAGCTCCAAGAGCATAGTAGGGAAGCCTTTGAGGTGGTTCACGGTGATATCAAGAGAAGACTACACCCGTTTTTTGGGAGAGTTCTTCAAAGGTATGATCTTAAAACCCACTTTTTAGAAAAGCATGCAGAGCTTCTGCCAAAATTAATGAATTTGAATGTATATAAATCCTTGATACTTCCGCTACATTTTATTTAACTCATTTGATTGGTATCAAAGCATCTTTTAAGCTTTCAATTCGGTCTAATTTTAGCAAGTTGGGTGTTTTTTTCATGAGATATATGAAACTGATGCACTGTTATGGTTTTCTGAGTTTTGGCATCTTAATTCTCTTTAATTTCTCAATTAAATTTTTACTTGGCTCTTTTTTTATGAGCATTTACGTGTTAGCAAGAGTCTATAATTTATTTGGAGTCATTAGAGTTGAATTTAAGATGTAATTGAAGAAACAAGAAAAGAAGGTCAAGCTGCTGTTCCAGTATTTTCAGCTTCTGCTCAAATTTGTTGCTAAGGTCTAGTTGTTAAACGATCGTTTAGCTCCAGACGTTACATAATGAGAAGAAAAGCTAGACGATCAAGTAATATGCGCTGGTCGTGGTGATGTTGAACGCTATACGATCATGTACCTGCGGGAGCTAAGTGATGCGTTTATTTGCTATACGATAGTATTACGCGATTGTTCAACTTTGTCGTGGGAACTAAACGATACGTTGATTTTGCTAAACGATGGTACTATACGATCGTTTAGCAACAATGTGCGCTAAGCGATGCGATGAAGTGCTACGCGATAGCACTGAGCGATCGTTTCATCGTGGAGCTAAGCGATCGTGTAGATAAATGCTATGCAACGCAATGATGTTCTATACGATGGAGCTAAGCGATCGTTTAGCTGTGACGATTACTAAACGATGACTTGAATGCGTTGGGCGATGGTGTCAAGCGATCGCTTAGTACTATGCGATGGAACTAAGCAATCGTCTAGTCCTATGCGATAGAGCTAAACGATCGTTTAGCTTTCAGCAAGCACTATACGATTGTTACTTCCTCTCAACCCAAAGCAATGACCCTAGATGATTACCTCCAGTCATTACATGATTGGCCTTAATAGCACATTGAGGATGGACCACAACTGGTTCGACCGGTTTACTCAAGGTTCAATCCGGTTCAGCCTCAAATGGTTTTGGTTGGTTCGATTCAGGCTTTGTTGGTCTGATTCAGACTCGTCCAACCTGGTTCAAGTTGTTTTAGGTTCGATTTGGAGCAATTCAAGCGGTTTAAAGATGGTTATGAAGTTGTTTGTATTAGTTAGTTATCTATTTACTTGTTTATGACAAAACAAAAACCATAACAGTTAGTATTTAATTGTTTATACATGAGATGTATGTGATAATTAAATAATTCATGTATATGCACACGGTATGCCATGTAGATTTAAAACCCCACCATAGGAAGCATGTTACATGCATTGACAGTATGTTATAATTGTTATAATATATAGTATGCATGTTAGGGTTATGTTTAATATAATAGTTATGTTGGATACCTTTGTTGAATGTTGTGGATATTAAGCATGTCTAAATGTTGTAAGTTGTATAAAATTGGTTAGA
Organism: Benincasa hispida; assembly: GCF_009727055.1. Lineage (NCBI taxonomy): Eukaryota > Viridiplantae > Streptophyta > Magnoliopsida > Cucurbitales > Cucurbitaceae > Benincasa > Benincasa hispida. The sequence continues at coordinate 61,341,759 of NC_052360.1, read as the reverse complement.
CGTTTAAAATCCATAACAAAGAACAGTTGCATGCTCACTTAGGTTAACAACTAATTTTAATCGTTAAAATAGATTGTCGCCTTATAAAATACGATTACAAACTCATATCGGTTCATAAACCTGTCTAAGGTTGGGGATACTTAAGTTGATAGTTTACGACACACCTCTTACCTGAAGATTATGACCGAACTATTGAGAGTTGTTAACTGATTTTATGAGCTTGCATGAGTGATGTGAGGTAATAAAATGGTTTATCACCTAGACATTGTAGGTAAAATCAATTATAAGAGTTATATTTGGATAAACCACTTAGACTTAGGTTGTATGAAATTAGCTGTCACGCCTAAGTAAATTACCCAAACATTTAGAACACTTCAGTGGGAGATTAACAATATATTTGATATATAGTTATTAGCTCTCACGTCCTCAAGAGTTCACACCGTGAGATCCATGCTCGGCTTCTTGTCGATTTTACCTCGACTGCTTCATACGGAAAGTGTTTGCATGGGTCAATAACAAGGTGAATGAGGGAAGTGGTTCATAGTAAGTGGGTGAAGGAAATGTGTCAACATTGTCCTACGGTCTCCTCCATTAGTTTGAACCGTGAGATTCCTATGTTGTGACTACTGTCGTTTTTATGTGGCACTAGCTAGTTTTTAATCGCGACGATCCCTACGGAGGGTTGTAACATAGGATTTGGAACAACCCAAGCTTTAGTAAAATGAATAGGGTCTTATAGTTCCGTCTTGAATATTGTCTTCTATCTCGGAGGCATATTCATACCGTCCTATAAGATCTGAAAATGGCGGGTCACACTTACAAGAATTACTAAGTGTTAATAAAAATCTTGACTGAAAACGATAACCAAAAGAACTATTGGGATATGAGTTATTCTAGATATTAGTATTTGGTCAAGATCTGTATTGCTTCTGTGAAGGAATTCTTGACTGCCCCATAGTAGCACTTTGATAACTTGTAGAAATACAAGTTATTTATACTGCTTTATTTAGATATTGCGGCCAAAAGAGAGGAAAGTTGTGTCAGTTGTAGAGAAATTAACTAAGAAATACAATAATGATAGATTTTCGTCAATACACCCACTAACACCATTGCGATGGAAGAAAAGAATATTTCATGTCTGTTTTGCAGGAAATCAGTCACTGTATGCATTCATGGCTCAAGAGAGAAAGATTAACGCATCTACGTCGTATTGCGCCCATCATTCAGGAATGAATAGACGATCAACGCAATGATGGCGCATGCGACAATCAATCATCCTTGTCACTAATTGCGACGTTCTTGATATTTTATTTTTGCGTTATTCATTGCGTTGCCATGATGTATAATATGTTTACACTTAGAAACATTTCCCACACTTTGTAATTTCTAACTAACACTTATTTAATTCGTAGCTTAGCAATACTTTACCTTTTGCCCTTCAAAGTTCTACTCAAACCTTCTTTTTGAAATTTTTTTCTAAGTATTTATCTATTCTGTCCAAACAACGCAATGAGGACCTTGTGCATCTCTAAATTTGGGGGTGGAGAAAATCTGAGCAGGTGAGATCAAGATTATGCAGTCTTTAAGAAAATGCGTTCATATATTTCAAAAAAAAAATATTTTCATATCAACTCCAATGTCAGCACAAGGGAAAACTTCAAAAACATTCCCAACCTGATAAGAGTTAGTTGTGAAAGGAACCTGCTCGTAGTTGGATGTTCGCATACACCCGTGGGAGCAAGCCAAAACGAAGGTGAGTTTCCAAGAACAATGCAATGTGAAAAAGAAAAGAAAGAAAACAAAAGAAATGAGAGACAACTCCTCTGAAATTCATGAGTTAAAGTTGAAATTGGCATACAATTGTGGTTGGATGTTCGCATGACACCCGTGGGAACAAGCCAAAATGAAGGGTGTAACCATGATCAACGGTCTCTAATAAATGACGCAAAGTTTGACCACTGCATACAAACGCATCAAGTTGTTTTGATAAAGAAGAGGTAAACATTCTCTTTGAAACTAGAAAAGCATTTTTGAGTAGAAATTTGTAGTATAGATGAATAAAGTAGGGCTTTGATACGACTTAGCAAGGATAGAAGGAAATTGCGTTGTTAAGTAATGTGCCTGAGTGGAGCATTCAGAGCAACCAATCAACGCAAATATTTAGGATAGGAACTGAGCATTTTTGCCTTAGTAGAAGATATGCTTGTATCTAAATTTGGGGATGTGATAACTTATAGAAATACAAGTCATTTATAATGCTTTATTTAGATATTGCGGCCAAAAGAGAGGAAAGTTGCGTCAATTGTAGAGAAATTAACTAAGAAATACAATAATTATAGATTGTCGTCAATACACCCACTAATACCATTGTGATGGAAGAAAAGAATATTTCATGTCTGTTTTGCAGGAAATCAGTCACCGTATGTGTTCATGGCTCAAGAGAGAAAGATTAATGCATCTACATCGTATTGCACCCATCATTCAGGAATGAATAGACGATCAACGCAATGACGATGCATGCGACAATCGATCCAGAGCTGAACTTCAACCGCATACGGTAATAAAAATAATATCGCATGCGGGCACACGATCGAAAGATGCAAATGAGCAACGCAATCATGGAGGATTTTGACACGTGTACAACTAACCGTTGTGCATTTTCGACGAACTGATTGCATAACAGAAGGAATATTTATTCCACCATTCTTGGAATTTCCATAACAATAAAGTGGGGACCGCAAGTCAGAGAGTCAAAGCTTTCATCTATAAATACTCTCAAAGAATTCACTGAAGATATACTTGATATAGGGGATAATTGATACGAGGCTATTGAGAGAGAGGTTGATCTGAGTGCTGATCAGAGAAGATCCAGGAAGAAAAAAGACAAGGCCGAGAGGTGAGTCTCAGGGTGAATCATTCCAAATCCCTGTCGTGAAGCTCTGTACCTAGATCAACTCTACTGGTTGAGTAAGCCTGAGAGGGAAGCTCATCCTTCCATTCACTCCATCTACGCCGGCAAGCAATCTCTCCATCTAGATTGGTGTCAAGACATTGGCACTCTTCTGTATCTGTTTCTAACTCTTATTCATCAATTGTATTTCATCTTCTTAGTCTAAATCATTCACAACCATGTATCAGACACTTGATTTTATAATTAAATGTCATGATCACTTTCATTTCCACAATTTCTGTCTATTTTCGTTCCTCCATTAATCGCTTTCTCCATGATGTTTTCTTAATCCCTTGGTGATTAATATGAATTAAACAAGTAACTTAATCTGTGCTAAAGAAATAAAGATGTTTAGCTAAAGCATGCTAGATGGCATCTTCACCTGTGAGAGCAGAAGTGAGGATGCCATTCTGATTTTTCGAGAGAATGTTAGAAGAATGCGTTAACTAAAGCAAGAAGTACTTCCAGAGATGGAAGCAACCTTGCGTTCACTACATTCGTCCCTATTTCACCATAGAGATGTGGGAAATGCTGCCGATCACCGAGAGGTGTACGCCAAGGGAAAGCGGAACCGTACTTATATCTTTAACGCAATTAAGAAACTTGGGTTGTTTATATTAATTATCCTTTCTCTTTCTGTTTCGCACATAAGCCTTGCCACTACATAACACAATCTTTGTATATTCTTCACAGTCAGTCTCAACCTCGGTATCTTGTATCATCATAGCTTAGGTTTATTTTATCGCACTTTATTTTTATCACAATTTACTTTATTATCGCATTTTTATCGCTTATCTTTACTTTACTGCACAATTTACTTTACCACATGTACAAACCACAATTTTATTATATTGAAAAACCCCTGGTTGCATATATCACAAATATAATGCAATTAACCTAAAACAATCCTTGTGTTCGACCTGGAATCACACCGAGAAACTTGCGGTGGAATTATACTTGGTTCCAACGCAAGGAAACTTGTGACAACACACAGCATACTACAAGATCATTCATTAATAACACATACATCTAGAAGTAGTATCGCATATCATCGCAATCATCTATGCGTTGTATGACATAAGAAGATAAATTTTATTCATTCATATTCATACTTGTCTACATGCTTAAAATAGAAGTATCAATTTTTATGTCATATCAAGTTTATGGCATGGACTTGTAGCTAAGATTAAAATTATGTCATACATGCATTACAAGTTTATGGTGCCGTTGTCGGGGATTGGTTAACGGTTATTGTTGGAGTATGTTTGTGGTATTTTGCAATACAAATCTCTTTGTACTGACTGTTCAACGCGGAAAGCAGTCTGACAGTTTATGAGTACTGGTACCGAACAAGAATTCGTAGTTGACCCAGAGATCGAGCGTACCTTTCGCACAAGAGCACGCCAGAATTGAGCAAGGCGAAAGAAAGCAACTGATATGGCAGATAATATGGACAACACAGCTCCCGCAGAAAATCAAGGGGAGGTATGGCCAGTGCAGGACCCAGTCTTCCTGTTGATGATAAGAAAGTTGGTCCTTCTTCATATTCTAAGGATAAAACTGTACAGATGAAAAAGAAAAGAAAAGGGAAAAAGAAAACCGCTGTGAAGAAAAACAAAAACAAAACTCCCAAGGGAAAATGTTTCCATTGTGGAGAGGTTGGGCATTGTAAGCGTAATTGCCTAAAATATCTGGCTAAAAAGAAAGCAAAAAAGAATAAACAAGGTAAATATGATTTACTAGTTGTTGAAACATGTATAGTGGAAAATTCTCACCTTACCTGGATATTAGATTCAGACCCTGCTAATCATGTTTGTACTTTTCTACAGGAAACTAGTTATTGGAGAAGACTTTCTGAATATGAGATGACTTTCAAGGTGGGCACAGGTGAAGTCATTTCAGTTGAAGTAGTGGGAGATGTGAAGTTGTTTTTGGGAGATTCTTTTATCTTACTCAAGAATGTGTTATTTGTAACTAAGATGAAAAGAAATCGGATCTCCATTTCTTGTCTTTTAAAGAATATGTACAGTGTATCTTTAGAATGTAATCAAGTGTTTGTTTATTCAAGAGGTGTTCATATTTGTTTTGCTAGACTTGTGAAAAACTTATACATATTATAACCAACGGAAGCAAAAGCCATTTTAAATATAGAGATGTTTAAAACGACTGAGACTCATAATAAAAAGCGAAAAATTTCTCCTAATGCTTATCTTTGGCACCTCAGCCTTGGTCACATTAATCTCAACAGGATTGAGAGATTGGTAAAAAAAGGTCATCTAAATTAGTTAGAAGACGGTTCCCTACCTTCATGTGAATCATGTCTTGAGGGAAAAATGATGAAAAGATCTTTTTCTGAAAAAGGTCTTCGTGCCAAAAAACCTCTTGAACTTATACATTCAGATCTTTATGGTCCGATGAATGTTAAAGCTCGAAGAGGATATCAGTACTTCGTCAGTTTTATTGATGATTACTCTTGATATGGCTATATTTACTTAATCAGTCACAAGTCTGAAACTCTTGAAAGAGTTTAAAGAATTTAAGGTTGAGACTGAAAATCAGTTAAGTAAAAGAATTAAAACACTTTGATCTGATCGAAGTGGTGAGTATATGAATTTGCAATTAAAACACTTCAATCTCGTGCATACTTAATTAACAGTTTGACACGCTAGATTCAACTCAACATCTTCTCTCTCGAGACAGACATTAAGTAAAGAACATTTAATTAATGATTATTAATCAAAAGCATTAAGAACAAACATGCTAAAATAATTATACATAAATTCAATCAAAGAAGCAACTAATTCTTTCAAAATCCATAAAACTAAGTCGACAACCGAGAAACAAAAATCAATCACTCATGGTTACAACACAAACATAGACCATTCATGAGGTTTCCAAACACAAAGTACGAAAAATAAAAGAGGGAAGAAATTGCAAGCCGTGTTCTTGACTCTCGTCCTTGAACTCGGATCGCAACCTAATGAACTCTTCAAATTTTTTATCCTTTGAAGCTCCAAGATGCCGCCTCTATCCATAATTACACTCCCCAAGGAAGCCTAACCAAAATATTGCCTTACACTCTCAAAATAGCCCTAAAAGTGCCTCCCTAGATCAAATCGGCCAAAAGATGCTTATATATACAGCAGTCGCAGCATCGCAACGCTGACGGTAATTTTAGTGTCATGGAGCAGTGTTGCAACACTTGTTCAACACTGCCCTGCCTCTGATTTTTTAATTTTCTTTCCTTTTTCTCCATTGATCAATGCCCTAGGTAAAAAATTTGACCTTTTTGGGGGTATCTTGGTCATTAATCTTCCAAAATTGCTTGTTCTCGTCCAATTGCTCAATTTCCTACAATCAAATAATAAAAGCATAAAAAATCTCAAATTAAACATAAAATTAACTAAATTCTAAGCCCATAAAACACACTTTTTGGATGTGTTTCAGTTTAATGCAAATATACTAATATAAATCATTTGTATGGTTTCAAAAAATTTATTCATAATGACTTTCGTGACTCTTAATTTACTCCTCGCCAAAAACTAATGATGATAACTACACAACATGAAAAAACACAATCAAAACTATTATAATCATCGATGACCTCTAGTTTTTCCTAATGGAGAATCATCCTCACATTTCAACTCCAAATGTTGCTCGAAATGTTCGAGAAGCATACGAGCGATTAACACGAGCAAATAAGAAGGCCCGAGCGTACATCTTGGCAAGACTTTATGAAGTCTTAGCCAAGAAGCATAAGACCGTGCTCACAGCCCGTGAGATCATAGAGTCCCTGAAGGAAATGTTTGGACAACCGTCCACACAGCTCAGCACTACATTCTCAAATTCATCCTCAATGCCCATATGCAAGAAGGGGCATCTATTAAAGAACATGTTCTCGACATGATTGTCCACTTCAACGTAGCAGAGATGAATGGGTCCGTTTCGTAGCAATGCTATTATGAACAGGATTGACTACAATCTAACCACCTTACTCAATGAGCTACAGACCTTTCAATCCTTGATGAAAACTAAGGAATAAAAGGGTGAGACAAATATTGCTCACCTCTAAGAAGTTCTTCAGAGGTTCGACCTCTGGTACAAAGTCTATGCCTTCTTCTTCTGGCACCAAAAAGTGGAAGAAGAAGAAAGGTGGAAAGAGGAAAACTAACCCACCAGCTGCTATCCAAAAAGGCAAGAAGACCAAGGCTGCAAAGGGAATCTATTTCCACTGCAACCAAGAGGGACTTTAGAAGAAGAATTGTCCCACATATTTGATAAAAAAGAAGAAGGCCAAGCAAGATAAATTTGATTTACTTGTTTTGAAAACTTATTTAGTGGAGAATGATGATTCGGCCTGGATAATTGATTCAGACGCCACTAACTATGTTTGCTCTTCATTTTAGGGAATTAGTTCCTGGCGGCAATTGGAAGCTGAGGAGATGACAATGCAATTTGGAACTAGGCACGTTGTCTCAACTGTGGTAGTGGGAGGTCTCCAGTTGACTTTATAGAATAAATATATTTTACTTGAAAACATATATGTTGTTTCTAGTTTGAAGAGGAAGTTAATTTATGTAAAGTGTTTGTTAGATCAATATTATTGTATTCAATTCTCTATAGATAAAGCGTTTATTTCAAAGAATAATATTAATATTTGTTCTGCTCAGTTGGAAAACAATCTTTATGTGCTAAGACCGTTAGCAACTAAAGCCCTTCTTAACACCGAAATGTTTAAAACTACGATAACTCAAAATAAAAGACTTAGAATTTCTCCTCAAGAAAATTCTCAACTGTGGCACCTAAGATTTGGACACTTCAATCTCATAGGATTGAGAGATTGGTAAAGAATGGGTTTCTAAACGAGTTAGAATAAAACTTTTTACCTATGTGTGAGTCATGTCTTGAAGGCAAAATGACTAAAAGATCTTTTACTAGAAAAGCACAAGGCCAAAGAACCCTTAGTACTAGTACATTCAGACCATTATGTTTCGATGAATGTAAAAGCAAGAGGAGGGTTTGAATTTTTCATCACCTCTATGATGATTGTTCAAGGTATGGGTATGTTTATTTAATGCAACATAAATATGAATCCTTTGAAAAGTTCAAAGAGTTTAAGGATGAAGTTGAAAATGCATTAAATAGAACTATTAAGACATTTCGATCTGATCGAGGTGGAGAGTTTTTGGATCTTATATTCCAAAACTATTTGATAGAGCATGGAATTGTATTCTAACTCTCAACACCTAGTACATCTCAACAGAATGGTGTATCAGAAAGGAGAAATCGAACCCTATTGGACATGGTTCGATCTATGATGAATTACGCTGCCTTACCTGATTCGTTTTGGGGTTTTGCAATACAAACTGCAATGTATATTTTGAACTATGTTCCATCCAAGAGTGTTACGAGAACACCTTTGGAGTTATGGAATGGTCGTTAAGCTAGTTTACTTCATTTCAGAATATAAGGTTACCCAGCACATCTGCTTGAGGAAAATCCTAAGATACTAGAAACTCGTTAAAAACTGTGCCTATTTATAGGCTACCCCAAAGGAACGAGAGGTGGATACTTCTTCGACCCTAATGAAAATAAAGTGTTTGTGTCGATAAACGCTACTTTTCTAGAAGAATACCACATAAGGGAGCACAGGCCCCTCAATAAAATAGTGTTGACTGAATTTTCCAAAGAAACTAATGAAACTTCAACAAGAGTTGTTGAGGAACCCAACACCTCAACGAGATTTGTTGAAGATCATCTAGTAGGTTAAATCCACCTCAAGTGTTGAGGGAGCCTCGACATAGTGGGAGGGTTGCGAACCCAGTTACCCATTATATGGGTTTAACAAAATTTCTAGCTATGGTAGTTGAGAAGTTGTTGAGGATCCATTGTCTTGTAAGAAAGCAATGAAGGATGTTGACAAAGATGAATGGATGAAAGCAATGGATCTCGAAATGGAGTCGATGTACTTAAATTTAGCTTGGGATCTTGTAGGTCAACCTGATGGGATTAAACCTATAGGTTGCAAATGGATTTACAAGAGAAAACAGGGTGTTTATGTGAAGGAGCAAACCTTCAAGGCTAGACTAGTGGCAAAGGGTTATACCCAAGTTAAGAGAACCGACTATTAGGAGGTCTTCTCACCTATTGTCATGCTAAAGTCTATCCATATCCTCATGACCATTGCTTCATATTATAACTATGAGATCTGGCAAATGGATATCAAGATTGTCTTTTTGAATGGCAATCTTGAGGAGACCATTTATATGCAACAACCCTGAGGGATTCATAACCCAAGGTCAAGAGCAAAAGGTTTACAGTCTTAATCGGTCCATTTATGGATTGAAGCAAGCTTCGCGATCTTGGAATATAAGATTTGATACTGCAATCAATTCTTATGGATTTGATATAACATATAATTTAATATATATTATATGATAAAGTGGTTATCATATAAATATATGTTAAAGTTTTTATTAAAATTAATTTATTTTATTATTTTTATTTTTAAAAATAATTTTAGGGAGTGAGTTGTAACTTCTTCCCCATTTTTCTCTCTACAACGTGAGAGTGTGAAGTGGTTTGTTCACTTGACCTTCTTCTTCCATTCTGGTTTTTCCAGAGAATAACAAAAAAAAAAAATTCACAGAAACATTCTGAGTTTTTCCCTATCTTCTTCTCCTCTCGATTAAAAAATCTCCCTCTTCCAAAATAGCCAAAGCACACACAAATTCTTGGATTCTCACCTAGAAAATACAAAGGTTTCATCGCGGTGGTGTTCCATTCAGTTCGAGGGATTTTACTTGAAGAACAATTCTTCAAAGGTAAGGGTTTCAGAAACCTATTTTTTTATTTTGTTATTTTTCCTTTAAGCATGTTGAAATTATCTTTTAGATGCATGATGTTTTTTTGCTGTAAAATTCTTTATTCTATAAATTTGAATTTTTTTTGGGTCTGATCCCATTTTTTGCTCGAGGACTGTCAAAGGTTCCTTCAACTTGTTCTTGATGATGTGATTTTCATTAAAGGGCTGACACCAAATCTTATCAGTATAAGTCAACTATGTGTTTAGAGGTTGAATGTAAACTTTACAAGAGATAGTTGTATTGTCACATGTAATGCTAAAACTCTTGTCATGATAGGAAAGTGCTCTACCAACAACTACTATATATGGACCCCTATATACTTTAGTCAAAAGTGCCTTTATCTAAACAGGATATATTAGCTTTGTCTTGGCATCAAACCATACAAAAGGCTATGATGAGAAATGTTGTGATTAGCCTTCCAAACGTTAGCAACTATGAAGGGGTTATGTGTGGAGAATCCCAAATAGGAAGCAAACGAGAGTGCCTCATAAACAGGTACTGGTAACTATTACAAATCACATCCTCGAGTTGATTCATGTAGACCTTATAGGACCCATACAATTAGAAAGCCTTGGAGGGGAAGTATGCCATGGTATGTGTTAATGAATTTTCCAGATCAGTATAAGTCAACTATGTGATCAGGGGTTGAATGTAAACTTTACAAGAGATGGTTGTGTTGTCATATGTAATGCTAAAACTCTTGTCAAGACAGAAAAGCGCTTTACCAATAGCTACTATATGTAGACCCCTATATACTCTAATCATAAGTGCCTTGTATCTAAACAGGATATATCAGCTTTGTAGCACAAACATCTTGGACATCTTGGCATCAAAACCATACAGAAGGCTGTGATGAGAAATGTTGTGATTAGCCTTCCAAATGTCAGCAACTATGAAGGGGCTATATATAGAGAATCCAAAAAGGAAGCAAATGAGAGTGCCTCATAAACAGGTACCAGTAACTGTTACAAATCGCATCCTCGAGCTGATTCATGTAGATCTTATGGGACCCATACAAGTAGAAAGCCTTGGAGGGAAAGTATGTCATGGTCTGTATTAATGAATTTTCCAGATACACGTGGGTTAAATTCATAAGAGAAAAGTTGAGTCATTTTAAGTACTCAAGACTCTCTATCTCCAACTACAAAGGGGAAAAGGGTTGAACATTGTTTTTATTCACACTGATCATGGCAGGGAATTTAAAAATAATCAATTTCCTGATTCTTGTCACTCTGAAGGTATGCATCATGAGTTATCTGCTCCCCGTCACGCCTCAGTAGAATGGAGTTGTCAAACGAAATAACTGAACCTTACAGGAGATGGCTCGAGTTATGCTTCATGCTTATAACCTTCCGTATCATTCTTGGGTTGAAGCCCTGAATACTGCCTATCACATACATAATTGGATAGTTATCCGGCCAAGTACTAATTGTACAAATTATGAAATTTGGAAGGGGAGGAAACCCAATATCAATTACTTTCATATTTTTGGAAATCCGTGTTATATATTAGCTAATTGAGATCCAAAGAAAAATGGGATTCAAAAGTGATGAAGTAATTTTCCTAAGGTACTCAACATACAGCAAGGTCTATAAGGTCTATAACAAGCATATAAAGAGTGTTGTGGAGTCTATCAACGTTGTCATAGATGATATGAATGAAGAAAAAGGGAGTGTTGAGGTGATTAAAGACGATGATGTTGATGTTGTGCTAGACAGGAATGAATCTAAATTGATTGTCTCACAAACTGCTGATAACAATTCTTGTGACAAGTCTGTAAATCCTGAAGACTGTACAGTTTCGATAGTGAAAAGGACCATAAAAGTTCTAAGCAACCCTCTAGTAGAATCTTGAAAAATCATCCTTCTAGTAATATTATAAGAGATGTTGAGTCTGGCGTTTCCACCCAAAAAAAAAAAGAAAAAAAGAAAAAAGTGGACTACCTCCAAACGATTGGTAACATTTGCTTCACATCCCTTGTGGAACCCAAAAATGCTTCTAAAGCCTTGAAAGATGAATGTTGGATTAATGCAATGCAAGAAAAATCGATGCAATTTGAAAGACTTCAAACCTGGACGCTGGTCTCACGACCTGTTTTAGTAAATATCATTGCCACAAATGGATCTTCAAGAATAAATCTGACGTGAATGGAATGGTCAGAAGAAATAAGGCTCACCTAGTTGCTCAAGGGTACTCTCAAATAGAAGGTGTTGACTTTGATGAGATGTTTGCCCCTATAGCAGGTCTGGAAGCCATCATACTTTTCCTATGTTTTGCTTATTTGCTCAAGTTTAAGCTTTACCAGATGGATGTCAAAAGAGTCTTTCTCAATGAGTACTTAAATGAAGAAGTCTATGTTGAGCAACCTAAAGGATTTGTTGATCCTTATCACCCTAATTATGTATAAAAGCTTCAAAAAGCTTTGTATGGCCTGAAGCAAGCACCTCGTGCTTGGTATGATCACTTATCTGAATTTCTTCTTAAACAGGGATATGTGAGAAGGGGAACTAAAAAAAACTATGTTTGTGAAGAAAGAACAAAGGAGCCTTGTGGTTGCCCAAGTTTATGTGGATGATATTGTGTTTGGAGGAATGTCACAGCATCTTGTGGATCGTTTTGTAAATCAAATGCAGACTGAACTTGAAATGAGCTTGGTGGGCGAGCTAACATACTTCTTGGGTCTCTAGATCAAGCAACTTAAAGATGGAATTTTCATCTCTCAAAGCAAATATGCAAAGGATTAGTTAAAAAGGTTTAGGCTTCAAAATGCTCGTACAAAGAGAACCTCTGCTCCCACTCATGTTAAAATAACTGAAGACCCTTTTGGGTCATGTGTTGATGAGAGTCTATATCGAAGTATTATTGGGAGTTTAATTTACCTTGTTACCAGTAGGCCTAACATTGCTTTTGTTGTTAGGATCCGTGCTTGATATCAAGTAGAACCTAAAGCTAGTCATTTACTAAGTGCCAAGTGAATCATCAAATATATTGATGACACATATAAATATGGTATTCTATATTCTTTTGACTCTAAATACTCTCTAGTTGGTTATTGTGATGCAGATTGGGTTGGAAGCTCAAAAGATAGAAAAAGCACTTCAGGTAGCAGTTGCACTCAGCTTCTCTGTATAAAATAGATGCTTGGAGAATATGATGTCACGCAAAATTCTATGACATTGTACTATGACAATTTGAGCGCAATCAATATTTCTAAGAATCCAGTTCAACACAACAGAATGAAATATATTGACATCAGACACCATTTTATCCAAGAATTGGTTGAAAGCAAACAAATTGTCTTGAAAGATATTCGAACTGAAAATTAGATTGCTGACTCACAAAGGCTCTCAATGCTAAACAGTTTGAGGCTCTTTGAACGGCTTTGGGCCTTTGTATAATTGATTCATAGTAGTTAATCAAGCTCTAGAAGTGAGCTACAGAGGGATTAAGGCCCTTTCTTCAAAGCTAGACACATGACCTTTTGTTGATGGATGTTGTGAGGCAAACTAGAGTAAGTTGTGTGGCATTTACTGTTTATATATTTATGATAACTCTCAACAGTTGTGTTTTGGTAGGAAAGAAGTTTTTTAATTTTTGCATGCCACATTCTCTTCAACTTCCTTTGTGATCGTGGGTGTTTTCTGGTGGTTCTGAATAAAATGGTGAGTACTCAAACTGGAACTCATACTTCAAAATTTAAGATAGTGCGCTATAAGGAAAAGGCAAATAGACGAAGGATTCGTGACTCGTCTGAAGGAAATGCTCCATCGAATTTCATGGAAGTTAATCTCTCTTTAAATCCTAATGTTGAGACCTTGAGTCGAGGAAATGTTGTGTTCGTGTCTAGTGTTAAATGGAAAAGCTCCCGTCTCTCGACAATAGGTAAAAGCAAGAAGAATAAGGGAGAGACCTCTCTTAGACTTACCATGGAGGACCTTGTGGGTCCTGGCATTGAAGTTGAACCGTCTTGTTTTTCCTCTAAGCCCCAAAAACCCACAGGTACTGATCCTCCTCTTGTTATCTTTGAGAATGAAAATATTACTGTTATTAGGGATGTCTTGCATCTTCTAGAAGAGTCTACGGTTTATGTTTCTATGAATTCGTCAAAAGATAATTTGTTTGGAAGTAGTCCTTTGCAATAGGTGTGGAATCTAACATTAATGAACTTATCCAAAATGTTGAAATTGTTGAGACTGAGGCTTTAAATGTTCTATCAAATGTCATTGCATCTGGTGAGGTGCATAAGTCGGAAGATGTTGAAAAAGAAGATAACCAAAAGGTTTCTGATTAGTGGGATGATAAGAGTATCTCGAATAAAGAATGTTCTGGAAATGAAATTCAAGATAATTTTCCTGATAAAAATGAGAATAGTGAAAATTCTCTTGAAAAGGAAGATGTAAGGAAGAGCTCTCCCGACTTTGCTTATGACTCGTTTGATGATAATGTGCCTATTTTTCTGTTGAAGCAAAAAGGTGAACAAAAAGTTATTGATGAGGAGCCTAGTTCTCAAAATGATTCTGTCTCAGTTTCTGAGGAAGAAGAAAATTAGTTGATAAAAGATCCTTAGGATGTGTCTGTTGAGGAAGTATAGAAACCTAAGGTCAAGAAAATAGTAAAGAAGAAAGATGTTCCATTTGTACCGTTCTGCCAATATTTTTTTTCCTTCTTTACTCTTGACTGCTATGGAAGTTAGAGTTGCCTGGTGTGTTTTCGATGCTCATATTTAAAGGGTTCCTTGTATTTTGAAAAGGTTGGTCGCATTATTGTTTTGAAAAAGCTTTTACTGAAATATAAACAACTTGAGTGTAGTCGGTCAAAAAGGGAGTGCATCGACAGAACCTTGTGTTGCTTGGAAGACGTGTTCTGTGTCTTTGCATTAAGAAATAAGAAGATCAGTTAAGAAGGGATTCTTAAGCTTAGAGGAGCCTAAGCTATTCGAGCAAATGAGACTTTGGTCTTGAAGGAAAATATACAACTCACGTGAGAAGGAGTCTCACATCTTAAGAGGAGCTCAAGTCTGATCTTAGGGGAGCCTGAGATTTGCTTCATTAATAGTACAACTTAGGGGGAGCCTAAGTCACAGTGAGAATGAGTCTTACACATAGAGAAAGCATAGGTTATTAGTTGAGTGATAAAGTTGTATAAGAGACACTCTATTTATTTTTTATTATTATTATTATTATTATTATTTTTGCAAAGGAAAAAGTCGTGCTTTCAATATAGATAAGTTTTGCGTTGTAATTACTTATCATTGATTTTAGTGAAGCTATCTTTCCTGGGCGCTCTGTCCCCCAAACGTAGGTGATTTATACCGAACTAAGTTATCAATCTCGAGTGTCATTCTCTTGTGTATGTGTTTCCTTTTAGTCTTGTAAATTGCAATACCATCAATTGTAACATTGTTAAATTGCAGTAGACACTTTTTTATCGTTTTTTAAGTTCCTTTTATTCATTTTTGTCCTATTGTATAAAGAGCAGATATATTGTACCTATTTATGAGTTTTCTCATTTTAACAAAAGATGAGACTCTATTTATTCAACATGTGAAACTAGTATCCACATTTTTAAGTTAAAAAAACATGCATATCAACATGCAGATTTTTAATTCACATTGAAGATTATTAAGAGACAACCTCATTCAATAAATTTTCAACCTATTGACATATTAAACCATCTCTAAATCACAAATGTTCAACTATCGTAGTATTTTGATTGTTCAAGTAACTGCATACTAGTTTGGAGAGTGAGAGATAAAAGCTGTCTTACTTCTTGGATCGACATGAAAATTTGTATTAGTTTAAGTTGTGATACAAATAACTTTAGTTTACTATATTCATTTAAATTTTTAAATTTGCATTCAATAATTATTAAGAGATAATGACATTGTGACAATCTAATTCAATAACTTTTCAACCCTTTGACATGTTAAATCATCTCTAAATCACAAATGTTCAATTATTCTAGTTTTTTCCTCAATTATTCGGTAATTATAGATTGAATGTTGGAGTCACTGGATATTGGATCATGATTTTGGACTGATGATAATTTGTAATAATTTAATCGAGCTACATTTAAAATTCTGTATTCTTCAAGATAATCTCTTGAACATGGAACAAAGTTTTCAGCAATGTATTATCAGAGCGAGGCTTTGACTCTAATGATCTCTTGAATTCCTCCCTTAGGATCTCTCAAACTTGTTTGCCAAAGTAGTCGACATAAAAGCATCAACTACGATAACAAGAATATCGAAAATGTGGTTTGAAATGAACTACATAAACTTAAGGTTCAGTTAACTTTTGCTGAGCTGATCAGAGAAGGATCATAGCATTTGACAGTTCCTACCAAAGTCGATGCTTCCACAAGTGCAGCCAGGAGATAGTCTGGATAATCTTCAATATTGGCATCTCCATTTTGTGTTTTCATTGAACTCAAGACCCTTCCAACTATCTAAACAACATATTTAACATAGATTATAGAGATGGGTTTTGAACTCGAAAATCTAAACTTTATGCAAATGTTAATGAACTTACTTTCCGAGCATATCCCCCGTAAGCAATACCACCAATCAACGCGTGCAATGAACTTGATAACTCTTCATTCATCGAATTCTCTAAATGTAGTAAGAGAAACATTTGATTCTAGATTGGAAACCGGCCGTTGGTAGACTGTATATTGATGTGAGTGAAACATGGTGAAAGGTCAAACTTACTTAAAGTTGATGTGGATTGAAAAAGTCTCTCTTTCTTCAAGCCATCAACAGTGTGAAAGTTTGTGCCACCAGCCAGTTGAAGGAAGCCTGCAAAGGAAACAAGAAGCTTGTCAGTGAAGTGACATGAATCTAAGCTTCGTGAGACCGGATTTGTACACAAACCAGGAGGGCAGTCATTGGAAAGAGCTAACTGGGCAGCAAAAGCAATTGTTTCCCTTGTGGTGCCTCGTCCAATATCTCCACTCATCGGTCGTCCATCCAACTTCATTTAATGTTTAAACGAAATGATGATTGTGTAAACAAGTATAGGTTTTGGAACTTAGAGAGTGTAACAGAAATGGAAGTAATTCATTTGGCTTCATGAAGTTTGAGGCAGACCTGCCATAAGTTCAAACAATGAAGCTGCGATTCCATGATCGAGAACATTGTTTTCATTGTAGATACTGTTAAATCCCCAATATTAGGTAGGCTTACCTGCATCAAGTATAAGTTACCAACATTAAGCAAGTGGAAGGTGGCTAAAATGTTCAAATTCTAAAAGAGAGAGAAGGCTCAGAATCAACACACTTACTGCAACTAGTCTTAGATATTTGGATGAGTCCCCTAATTTATCCCAAAGTTCTTGAAAAGGAGTGGTTTGTCTAGAAGAAAGACGTCAGTTTGTAGTTCTCCAAATTGTCACATTTAGGCCTGTTTGGATTCACTTTCTAAGTGCTGAAGCAAGTGTTTCTAAGTAGAAAAAAAGTGTTTTTGAACGAAAAGTCAATCCAAACAGGCTCTAGATATCAAAGATCAAATTCTGAGTTTATATATACCTTCCATTGGTGTGAATCTCCAAAGCATCGACGTCACCCCGTTTAATAAGCTTTGCAGTAGTAGCTGCATCCCTTACATATGTGACTAGATCTGCACCAATTCAAACAAGCAAACAAAATCAGCAGCAGAGCAGCACCAATTCAAAATAAAGGCTACATTCTTCCCACCAAATCAACAACTAAATCTGTGACAAGTCATACTTATTTTATCATATGGGCAGACTGGAGAGCAACGGCCACAACCATAACAGCGCTCTGTCATTACTCCGCCCTGCAAAAAGGGGAGCAGATATTCACAAGGCCGATAAGGTTTTTGATAAGTATGTTAATTGGGATTTTATAAGGATATATCAGTAATTAGTTAGAGAGTTTGTTAGGCTTGTTGGTTATAAATAGAGTGGGTAGGGAAGGAGGGAGGTAGGTAATATTTGGTGAAATGAATTAGGGCTTGAGAGTATTCTCGAGACTGAAAGGGTCCAAGTACCTCTAATACTTGATTTATCTTGTATTTCTGTCATCTTTTATAGTTCAATATACTCGGGTTCTACCCATTTTTTAAGATAAATGAGTATCCGGGGCACCACTCCTTACACATATACTAGTATTCCACTCCTACCTACAAATCTCAATAGAAGTATTGAAGCCAGCTCCAGAGTCTACCATTGAATATGTTAGAAACCAAGGTAGTATGGGCTACCTTTGTCCCACATTGGTTAGAATGGGATGACCATTGTGGTACTTAAGTGGTTTGGCTCTCTTAATTGAATAGTTGGCTTTTGGGGTGTGGTTCTCCAAGGTACTTAAGTACCTAATTGAATGTTGCTTGGAATTGGGGTAGTGAGAGGCCCCCTGTTGATAAATATTTGGTTTTTTGTTTATGAACATTGTGCTTGTTTTCTTACCATTTCTTTAGAATGGTTTTTATCTTTGAAATATTTGAATTTAGCCAAGTTCCAAAAATAAAAATAAGTTTTTAAAAGCTACTATTATCTCGTTTGATAATCATTTGATTTTTAGTTTTCGAAAATTAGCTTGTAAACACTACTTCCACCTATAAATTTCATTGTATAGTTTTCTACTTTTAACAAAATTTGCTAAACCATGCCAAGTTTTGAAAACAAAAAAAAAAAAAAAAAAAAAAAAAAAAAAAGAAGAAGAAGTAAGTTCTTAAAGTTTTTTTTTTAATTTTTTTAATTTGGCTAAGAATTCAAATGTTACCTCAAAAAAATTGAAGAACGTTATAAAGAAATTGAGAGAAAACAAAGCACAATTTTAAAAAGCTAAATAGTTATCTTTTCTTAGTTTTCAAAACTTTGTTTAAATTTTGAAAACATTGGTAAATAATAGATAACAAAATGAAGAAATCTATTGGTAAAAGTAGTGTTAATAAGTTTAATTTTCAAAAAAGATGAACCAAAAACTAAATAGTTATCAAATGAGACATAATAAATTGGTTTGGAAAAAACTAAAGAGAAAGGGGACGAGAAAAGCAACTATATACATACTAGTTTTTTTAGTTTTCAAATTTTTGCTTAGATTTTGAAAATATTTGTAAAGAATAGATAACAAAACAAAAAACCAAAATTCAAATAGTTATCAAACAGGGCCTAATAAACCACTTTGGAAAAACTAAAGAGACGGGACAAGAAAGGCAACCTTCAATACTCCAGATACACTAGCCACTTGTGAAGGTTCTTTCATTGTTTCTTCCTGTAGTGAGATTGCATTAGCAGGGCAAACAATTTCACAAGGTCTTGAACAGTCAATTGGACAATTCTCAGGATCAAACTCTGTCAATAAAACAATTAATTCATCACTTTAAAAACAAATCCATTTTGAAACCTTTTGCAATAAGCTAGAAGAAATTACCAGCTTTGCGGAAGTGAAGATCTTGGTCATCATTGACACTAATCATCACCCAAGGCCTTCGAACGCCAACAATGCCTCTTGCTGCTTGAATTCCCTCATTCACAGCACTAACAACCGATGCATCAGCAGCACAATCAATACAATCAACTGCAAGTCCTCAGTAAAATCAACAAAACAAGGCTTAAATGTTACTTTGGCCTTACACTTTTGGTTTTTGTCCGTTTTGGTCACTATACTTTCAAAACATCCATTTTGATTCCTCTACTTTCAAAAAGTAACCATGTTGATCCTTTCATTTTCATTTTCATCTCATTTATTTCTATCAAAATTTAACATGATACGTCATTCACTAAGTTTCTTAAATTGTAGCCATAAACTTATATTAAAATGTTTTCATTGTGTACGAATGTTGTGTTAAAATCTTGTAAACAGGAATATAAATGGTCACCTTCCAAAAGTAAGAGACTAATATAAACGTTCTGAAAGTACATAACTAAAATGAACAAAAAATATTGAATCTTTGCAACGTTAGTTTTGATCCTTCTACTTTAAAAAGGTACCATATTGGTCCATTTATTTTCATTTTCATCTCATTTATTTCAATCTTAATTTTAGCATCATACGTCATTCACTAAGTTTCTCAAAATGTAACCATAAACTTTATAGTAAAAGGTTTTCACTGTGTATGAATGTTGTGATAAAATTTTACAAATAGTAAAAAAAATTGGTCACCCTCCTAAAGTAATAGACTAATATAGCGTGTTTGGCATTGATTTCGAAATGGTTAAAGTCACTTCTGTCGTATTTAAAATCACTCTGAAACACATCTTGAATCACTCAAATCAATTTAATACTTAGTTTTAAGTTCTTAAACACAAATTTCAAACTATTAAAGTGAATTTTGAATGATTAAAAGCATTTTTCGAGTGATTTTAAAAATGACAAAAGTGAGTTTAACAATTTTAGAATCACTCTCAAACATGCCAATAGACGTTTTGAAAGTGCATCGACTAAAATAAACAAAAATCGAAAGCATGAGAACCAAACATCTTGAATGTATATGGACCAATAATAAACAGAGCACATTCCATTGAGATATAAATTGGGTGATTCTTACCCCCAGCAAGAGTGTAAACAAGAGAGAGATTCCTGATATCAACCACATCCTACACAGAAAACAAACATTTACTTTAATATGAAGAAGCTTTTCTTTTTTGGGGGAATGCGAAATTGAAGAGTTTTCTAAACCTCGAAACTAGCACCGCAGATAAGCTTAACCCAGTGGCCATTTCGAAGAGATTGAAGAGGAGAAGATTGAACAGAAGCAATTCCAATTCGATCTACGAGGCTTCTTACATTGTTGAGGTTCTTGTTGCTGTTGTTTCTGGAAGCCACTGAGAATAAGGGGGGAAGAGAAAAAGAAAAGAGAAAATTAGATTATGTGAAAAAGAAAAGAAACGGGAAATTTATAGATGCTTAAAGAGCTGGAAGTAGGACCTTGATGTTGAAGATGAAGAGTGGCATGGCAGGACAAGCTCAAAGCCATTTTGATTTTTGCTTTTCTTCCGTTGAAGAAAGAAGAATGCCGCAAGAGAAATAAATGGGATTTCTTTTTTTTTTTTTGGTTAATTTTTGGGTACGGATGACGATTTGACGAACAAAGAGATATTAAATTTAGTTTGTGATATTTATATCCAATTTTAACATTATGAAATCAATATGGTAGTTATCCTCCATGAAAAAGTTAAAGGTTAAAATAAAGGGAAAAAAAATACTAGTGTAACTCTGATTCTACCTATTTTTGTGTTGTCTACGAGTATCTAACTATGTGACAGATTTTTTTTAAAAAAAAACAATAAGATAGATGTCGTTGAAAACTCAAATATTTTTCTTTTTTAATATTTTTCGTCACGGGATGCATGGAGATTTTGGGTTACACTCAAGTATTACTCGTTCAAATTATCTCATTCTATATATTGGTAAAGTGACAAAAAAAAGATTCTTTTCTAAAAATTTTGGATTATCAAGATTTAATGTCTCTTCCAATTATGCAGTAAGTTAATTATTAATTATTTATTAGTATCACAGTCCTAAGAATGGTATAAAAAAATTTGTGACATGCTCGAATCTCTGATTTCAAGAAAGAGTGCATGTACAAGTAGTTAAACTATTATAGCATAGTCATTCGATTGTTACTTAGATTTATGAATACGATTAGTCAAACAATCTAATCGTACCATGATTCAATTATAATTAAGTTTAATTTATCAATTTAAATTTTAAATATTGAAGTGAGTTTAGTTCAATCGTAATTAACACAAAGACATAAAAAGTTTGATCCTAAAAGATTATTCATCCAAAATCATTTACATCATATGATTTTCTTCCCTTTTTTTTTCGTCGTATGTAAATTATACTTAGATAACTATTAATACCAGTTATTAAGCAAGACAACTATTAATGGCAGTTAATAGTTATTATAGTTATCTCATAGATTTTAGATAAGATAACTATTAATAGCAGATATTAAAGACACTTTTAAAGTCCTATTTACCAATTCAAATGATTTTCATCTATTTTCATTATTTCAAAACTCTCATTTACATTAATATTTCTATCTACGTTTCAACAATTTCTTTTAGAGCCCATTTATTTTATAGATTTTGTCATGATATTTTGGATATATATTTAATATTCTTGTTTTTCACAAATTTTCACTTTTTAAAGTTCAATATATTATTATTTAGGTAACGTTAAAACTCATCTTATATGAGTTTTCTAATACCTTTCAAATAAATAAAATTTTATTGAAGATGAACAGTAAAAATATAGGCTGATTATTTTGTTTTAAACAAATACATAGAATGGTTAATTAATAAAATATCAACTATTCATGATAATTAGTTTTAAAATTATTAAATATATGATTTAGATATAATAAAGGGAGTTTTCACGAAATAGAAAAATAAGATAGACTATTTACACAAATAGCAAAATTTTAATCTTATTTAATAGAGGTTGATAGAAGTCTATCAATGTTTATCGATTTTTTTTATTGTATTTCTGTAAATAGTTTGAAATTTTTTTATCTGTGAAAAATTTCCTTTAATAAATTTCAACCAATACATTTACCATTGATATTTTATATTATCTTATGATCCATTTGGTAACCATTTAGTTTTATTTATTTATTTATTTATTTTTAAATTTAAGTCTATTTCATCAACATTTCTGATAATGATTTGCATATTTCTTAAGTACAATGGTTGAATTCTTAGCCAAATTCCAAAAACAAAAATAAGTTTTTGAAAGCTACTTTTTCCTTCTAAAAAATTGATTTGTTTTTTAAACCATTGGTAAAAATAACAACAAATAAAGAAATTTCAAAGGAGAAATAGTATCTATTGGTTTAATTTTCAAAAACAAAAACAAATAATAATATGATTACCAAATAGGTCTTTAACTATTCAATATACAATTTTATAATTTATTATTAATATTCTAATTCATATACCGTTATTAAATAAGAGAACTATTAATAGCAGTTAATAGTTATTAATAGTTATGTCATAGATTTTAGATGATATAACTATTAATAGAAGTTATTAAAGCCAATATTAAAGTCCTATTTACCTTTTTTTTTTTTTTTTTTTAAAGATTATTAAAGTCCTATTTACTAATTCCAATGATTTTCATCCATTTTTATTATTTCAAAAATTTTCATTTACATTAACATTTCTATCTACATTTCGATAAAATAAAAAATCTCAACAATTTCCTTAAGAGCCCATTTGATTTATAGATTGTCATGACATTTTATATATATATATTTAATATTCTTGTTTTTAAAAAAATGTTACTTTTTAAAATTCAATATATTATTATCTATATAACTTTAAAACCTATTTCATATAAGTTTTCTAATACCTTCCATATAAGTAAGACTTTTATAGGTGGGAGATCAATCAAAATATAGATTGATTTTCTCTTTTTGAAACAAGTATATGGAATGATTAATTAATAAGATATCAATTATTCATTATGGTTTGTTTTAAAATTATTATATATATTACTTAGATGTAATAAATGGAGTTTTAAAAGAATAGAAAAATAAGGAAAATTATTTACACAAATTACAAGATTTTAATATTCTTTGATAGAGACCGACGAAGGTCTATAAGTATATATCAATGTTTTTTTATATATATATATATATTTCTATAAATAGTTTGACAATTTCTATTTGTGGAAATTTCCATTTAATAAATTTTAACTAATATATTTGCCATTGATATTTTATGTTATCTTATATCCTAATTGGTAATCATTTGGTTTTTTTTTTTTGTTTTTTAAATTTAGGCATATTTTATCAACATTTCTTACAATTTGTATATTAAGTAGAATGATTAAATTCTTAGCCAAATTCAAAAAACAAAAATATTTTTCTAAAAGCTATTTTCTTACTTCTCAAAATTTAGCTTTTTTTTATACCATTGGTAAAAGTTAGACAATAAATAAAGAAATTTAGAAGTAGAAGTAGTATTTATAGCTCAATTTAAAGGAAAACAAAAAAATAAAATATTACCAAACGGAGTCTTAACGGTTCAATATACAATTTTATTATTAATATTCTAATTAATCTATATTAATTCAATTCTTTGGAATAAAATATTTATTGATATTTTATTAATTAATATAATAATATATTAAATAATAATAAATTCAATTTATTATTACATTAAATGTTATCTTACATTTAATTAAATGTTATTTAGTTTTGATTTTTATATATAAAATTGATAAATTAAATACATATATTTAACTAATATTAATTATCATGTATATTCAAATACTGATTATCCAAACGGCCAACAGATCCTAATATTATATTTAGACGGATTTTTAAAATTTTTAAAATAGAATTTTTTAGCCTAGAATAAATTTGCATACCAAAAATTTGGACAGGAGAGGAGGAGGAAAAAAAAAAAGAAAAAAAGAAAATCACGAGGCATAAAAGCTACGCGAGGAGTAAACTGTTAAGCCCAATTCTACGTCTGCATCAGGTTTTCCCGCGATCTCTACTCTCATTTTACTACTTGCTCCAATAAATTTGATCGACTTCGTCTCTTTGAAGAACCTCGTGGTCATCGGAGAATTTGTTCTTCATCTCCGTCGGCGGACGCGCCATGGCATTTTGGTGGACTCTGCTTGTTCTTGGAATTGCTTACGCGATCTGTAGGTTACTCTTGATGCTCATCCCTCCGAATGTGCCTTCAATCGATGTTGACGCATCTGACGGTGACAAATTCATTCCCCTCTCGTTCTATCTGTGCATTCGAACACTTTTGAATACACTCGCACACTAGTGTGCTTTCTGCCTCCGTTTAATTTTGTGTTCAATCATTTATTCCGACTAATATTCTTCCAGTTATGGACGACGGAAATCAGACGCAGGAGAATAGCTACATCTACGTAAGTAATTCCGGAGATTCTACAATTGATTTTAGCCATACTTAGTTTTATGATACATTATTGCTTCATTTCCTGCGTTAATTTTTGGAATTAGTCGGCATTCTCACACTTTGATGTAAACTGCATTATCTGGTACCGTGATATGCGAACACGAGTAATTTCTTGAAACTCGTATTCAGGATTACTATCTCAGGGTTTGATTCTTAAACTACACCGACGGCATTTTCTTACTTCGATTTAAACTGCACTGTTAAGTAAAAATAGGAGCAAGTTCTTGAAATTTCTATTCCGGAACTATCATTTGTTTATTTAAACTGTTGTTTGTTTTTGTACTAAGCTGAATTCTCTTAATTTGAGTTAAATTGCACTGTTTAGTACCGAGCTATATGAATTTGTGTACGTTCTTGAAATCTCTGTCCTGGAACCACCGTCTCATGCTTTGATTCTTTAGACTGAACTGTTTAGTTTGTATTTGATTTGAATTACGTTTGGTACCGAACTAAACAGATTCCATGATTGATTTAGCTATAATAGTTTTGATAATACATTGCTTCATTTCTAGCATTAAGTTTTTTGTATTAAGTTGACACTCTCTTACTTTGATATAATCTATACACTGTTTAGTAATGATATGAGGATGAGTAAACTATTGAAATTTCCATTCGGGAACTATCTCAGGCTTTGATTCTATTATGGAACTATGCCCTTTGAGAGGATGTTCTTGGACCTGGTTAAAGAAAATTACTACTTACTAATACGTAAATTAGAGATCCTCTTAAGTTCTATTCTGAAAATTTTAGTGACTCAGGCTAACACATTTATTGGCTAATACAAACCATTCGTTCTCCCATATCAAAGCTTGCAGAAGGCAAAGACTTTTGTTTCAAATTGTCTTGGGCAAAACTATTTAATTTCATAATTTTGGTTGGTGATTACTGAACAGATTCCACCTAGGGTAAAGACACAACAGCAAGACAAGAAAGTCCAGTGTTACGAGCCTGCAACTATGAAATATCTGGGCTATTTTCCTGCATTGTCGCGAGACGAGGTTAGTACTCATTGCTGGCTGGGCAATAGCTAATTGGTGAACTAGTTAAAATTATCATTCTTGTTATTGTTTCTGTTAAATTTGGATGGAGGGGAGATTTTTCATCTCATTCCATGCTGTAGTGTCGTATCTTTCATGTCAATCCTCCCCTATGATTTTTCACACTATGTCCCAGATTATCCTCTTAATCCGAGAAGAGATGGGAAGGCAGCAATTGCCAACCCTCTTATGACAATTACTGTCTAATATACTCATGAAAATCTGTATCCTTAGCACCTGCTAAGCCTGATTAGTAGTTTATACTTCTCTAGGACTTACCATATGGTCTCAATAACAACTTAAAACATATAATTTACCATTAACCGGTAATATCAACATCAATATACATAACAGATTCAGAAACCACACTTATATACAACACAAACTCTACTCTGTTTTCCCCTTGACATGGACATACAACCAATAACAGAACATTATGAGCCACCTAAACTGCAATCTTCCTACGGGTTTGAGAAGTGACTGCCTGGTAGAACTGAACTGCCAAGTTTCGGCACGTCGACTATTACCTGGGGAGGAAAACATCTTTAAAGTGTAAGTTGGAAATCCCAGTGATTGACTATCTTAAGTAAAACATACTTTAAATCATAGTTAACATAAGCATGCTTATCAAAGAAATATTTATTAAATCATAATAAGGGGTTTTAAAATGGAACTGAAATCATAAGGGTACATCATGTCAAAACCCTGAGATAATTTATTAGCATATTTCTAAAACTCCACTACTTCACTGCCTAAACATGTAGGAGAGCCATTTTGCTCAATCCCTATTAACCTTAATCGAGAGAGAGCCCTTTTACTCGATCTCATCAACATTGATAACATAGTCATACGTGCATGTAGAGCTGGGTTGGATCCTGACCACCTTACCATACCTTCGGTGTCAAGGATCCATAACATCATTGTAATCTGGGTACCTTACCATACCTTCGGTACCAACATTGAAGTAGGGTTTGTATGAGGCATAGACATTTAAACATTTAAGAATATATACAAAATATGCATATTTGAAATAATACCTCATGGTTTCATATCAAGGCATAGTGCCTTGTAAAACATGGAATACTTGATTAATTCCATCATGTAATAAAACATGGCATAGGCTTAATGGAAAACACATGCTAAGCTCTTAAATAACTTCATCATTTAAAAACATGGATCATGTGATTAACATTCATTTCAAGGCATTCTTGGAGAAAATTATGATATAATAACTTCATATGAAATGTCTATGCGTTGGGAATCATTCATAAAACTTGTGTTAGAAAACATTTATTAAAACTTGTTACTCACTGTCTTAGGCTACTTATCCAAGGGATTGTACGTCTCTCCTATTTGCATTTGCCCTGAAAAGGAAATGTCCTTTGGTCATATTCTTAGCTCCCTTTTGAGCTTAACGCATAGCTTAACTTCATCATATACTAGTAGCTATCGCATTATAGTTAAGTTCGACACATCAAAACCATCCTTAACGCATCGACTATCCTTAGCCATCTTACCTTATAACTTGGCTGATAATTGGGAATCCTTTCTCAAGGTGCTTGGTAAGCGTTGAAACACTTTTCAGTCCATGCGACGTACGTCCACTATACGATGTACTCAAATTGCCTTCGTTGTGGTTTGGCTATGTTGTATGCGTTAACGCATAACATCACTGAGTCAGCTGTTTGTTTGTTCTTCATATACAGCTGCTTGCTTATTCATCCACAACATCATTCCAAATTTAAACTTCCAGATTTCTAACTTTAATTCCAACATTCGTTTAACTAAACTCCTTTTGAAGGCTCATAAACATCTTAACTTTTGCTTACCTTAGCATTTGAGCATCATTTCCTCCAGAATCGATCAGAAATCTCTCAAATTCTCCTTTAGTTGGGCGAGAGTTCTTGAACTTTCAAAGTCTTCAAATGGCAACAACACTCCTTCACTTAGGCGTTAGAAAAATTTTGGTAAAACAATCTCCTTCTTGATTAAGCCTATTTATACTCGGGCTTGCATGAGGAGTTTACTTAATTAATTGCCACCTGGCTTACTTATCCCTTCATGGACGTTAACAAGACTGCCACTTGGTTTACTCACTCGTTAATTAAGCTGAATTTCTCATCTTAAACTCCATCGCATGGCCTTGCGGCCACTCAAGCCTTCTCCCTACAACGCATAACTTTCTACCGCATCACTTGCCAGCTTAACCGTCATCAATAGTATACAAAGTTGGTCGCATAAATCCGTCATACCACTTGTTGTACTTAGCCACAATGCCTCCTCCTTGATCCTCTGGTCGCATCATTCAACCAAGCTGGTCGCATGGCACCTACTAGTTCCAACGCATGGAACCCTCTCCTCTCTCTAGGTGTTAACTTGTTCATACTTCACCTGAGAACCCAATGCTCCATACTTAACATATTTTCTTGCCCTTTTTCGGCTTACCGTTGTTATTCTCCACCCTCTACGCATCGACCAGGTTACAACCTGAACACATATAGTCATAACACTTAGAAAATTTTCCTTCTCTTGCATTTCAGACGCGCAATTCACAATACTTAACTTACTTATTTCATTAATATTAATTCACATCCTAACTCATCATTAAGAGATCTTAAACATGATTAACTAGTAAAACAAGTTCAAGGGTTTACAATTTTTCTCTCAATCTTTTGATATTTGATGGAAGGGAAAGGACTCACAATTCTCTACTTCAAAAGAACACTACTTTAAGTTTCCCTCTTTCATTCATCCAGTTGTCATCTCTACATAATATTTCTCATATTGATGGCATTAGTTATTAGTATTGCTAAATGAGAGGGAGAGAGAAAGAAACTGAAGTTGTTGATTAAGCATATTATGTTAAATTCTATGCTCAGGTCAAGGAGCGTGTCGCTTCAGCCAGGAAAGCGCAGAAAGAATGGGCCAAAAGTAGCTTCAAGCAAAGGCGTTTGCTTTTACGGATACTTTTGAAGTATATTATTGAACATCAAGAACTCATTTGCGAGTAAGATCCAATTATTTTAATATACTATAGACTTTTGTTATTTCTATATTCTCCAAAAGTAAAAAAAAAAAAAAAAAAAAGGAGACAAAAGCAGCCATATGGATATTTTCTGTCATTCTAATTATTTATCATGTGGGGACAGGATCTCCTCCCGTGAAACTGGAAAAACAATAGTGGATGCTAATATGGGAGAAGTAATGGCGACATGTGAAAAGATTACTTGGCTTCTTTCAGAGGGTGAGAAATGGCTGAAGCCTGAGAGCCGGTATCTCTCTTTTCTCCTCTTTTCCCCTCTTGAAAATATGTTGTTGCAGCCAATAACATCCCTTACTCTTGTTGAAGACAGGGTGAATTACAATTTCTATATGTTTCCTTCAGCAGTTAATTAGTTCTCTTTCCTGTGACCAGCATAGTGGCTCATCCAGTCATTGCTATGCATTTTTCTTTTTTTTAACCTTAGAAAAGACTTCGATAAGGAACATCAAAGAGAAGGCTTAATCTTGATGTTCTTGAAGCAATCCTACCAAGAGGAAAAATTATCTTAAAAAACTCTGATTTCTTTTTATCCAAATCGAAAGAATGGCTTTTAAAGCATTAATCCATATTAATTTGGCCTTGATAGAGAAGTTGCTAAACATTTGAGTAAACATCATTGCTAGAAAGTTGAAAACGAAGCTCATATTAAAGATAGAGAAGAAAGAGGACCTACAAAACCTTGAGAGAGGGCACCAAAAAAAAAAAGATGAAAGTGGATTTCAGAAGCTGCCATACAATTCTCTGTTGCTCTTATTTACTAGTAACCGAGCATCTTCGAGGCATTCCGGCTGGACTGCAACTTGTCACTGTGAAAATGATATTGTCCCCATGTCCCTAGTTATGTTGGATGTGGATTATATTTTGATTAAGAAAGACTGAAAGAGAGCACTTAAAATTCTGGACGATTGAATTCGTCATGCATTCGTTCTCTTAACTTTTTTCAATTTGCAGATCATGTGGAAGGGCAACACTTCACAAGAAAGCCCGAGTAGAATTTCATCCCCTTGGAGTTATTGGGGCGATAGTCCCATGGAACTATCCATTCCATAACATTTTCAATCCAGTGCTTGCAGCAGTTTTTGCAGGAAACGGCATTGTAGTTAAGGTATTAAAGTTGAAAGGTTTCTTTTAATACTTTTGAGATATAATATTTTTTTTATGCCATGCTCTGTCAGAAACTACTTACTGCAACAAATTGCATGTCCTACCATCCCGACCAATCATTGCATGTGCCCTAGCCTGTTCTTAAGATGGCATGCATCACTAGAGTACATGGATGCATGGATGCATATCCTTAAGGAATTTCAATATTGTAGAAAAATGTTCTTCATATTTCTTATTGGAACCTCTGTTAAAAAATTAATTAATTAATTAATCAATTAAAATATAAAATTAGAGGTTTCTTTATGGAAAAACAATCTTCAAATAGCTTTTGTTTGTAGTTTGTTTTGGTGTTTTTGGTCCTCTTTTCAGTTGTTTTTTAAGGCTCCTGTACTTTTGGTGTGTGCTTGTTTCTTTGGGGTGTTTTGCTTTGTATACTCTCCCTTTGGGAATTGTATCCTTGAACATCTTTCTTCCTCTTTATCTATCAGTGAAACCTTTGTTTCTTGTTTTTCTTTGGGGGAAAAAAAACAAATAACTAATAGCTTCAACTAAGGACTTTGCGAAGGTTCAGTATCATGATCCTGTTCTTTTATGAAACAAATTTGTTTTATACTGGTTTTGTTTTAATATCATGCAATTGATTGAAATTGTAGGTTTCAGAACATGCAAGTTGGTCAGGATGCTTTTATGTCAGGATTATCCAAGCTGCACTTGCTGCTGTTGGAGCTCCTGAGAGTTTGGTTGATGTGATAACAGGGTAGACATTTTAACTTTTCATTTGAACTATCTTCACTAGGCTGTTCATTTGTCCACTTTAATATGATCCTTTATCAGGTTTGCTGAAACAGGGGAAGCGCTAGTATCTTCAGTAGACAAAATGATATTCGTTGGATCTACTGGTGTGGGTAGGATGGTATGAACTATGTCTGGTCTGGAATATTTTAATTTTCTACTCCTATATTTTTTGTTCTTATCATTTATTGATGCTGCTGTTTTGTCTTCCAAATTTATAATTATAGCACCCATCCATGCTCTGAAGCCGTGTGCCATACATAATAGGGAATGAATTTGGAGGTTAGGCAGAAAAAATATCCATTGGATTAAAAGTTGTGGGGATGAGAGCTAAATTTTCTATTATTGTGTTGTTACATTTATTTTGCAATCAGGCTCAAAATGAAGAAGATTGCCGATATTGTTCACAAAGAATGAGAATTATATCTGAATTTGTTTGAATAAATAAAGAGAGAAGAAACAAGGAAATGCTGGAACTCATTATACATGTTCCACCGAAGAATGTGTGGGGGTTCTGTAGGGATTCTTTCTCCATTCTATTTCTATTTTATAAACAATGGAAAGAAGGTTAGTAGGAAATGACGTCCATTCTGTATGAGTATTGTAGACTGATTAATTTGCTTTATTTCTAGCAAATAAAGTAATACTCATTCTGCTTGGAAGTTCATTTTTTGTTTCCCCTTGAATGCTAGTTATTACAGCCGGGGCTTTTATTTATATTCTTTTTACAATAAAAGAGATGGAAAAAGTGACTTTGTTTCTAGCACCCACCTCTGGGCTGTGTTACAGATTTGGCATGACTCTTTGCAGATAATGAAAACTGCTGCTGAGACACTTATTCCAGTTACTCTTGAGTTGGGTGGAAAGGATGCATTTATCGTTTGTGAGGATGTAGATCTGGATCATGTATGAATACTCTACAATTTTACTACATACAAGTAGCTCTACTAGTTTAATATGCTTTCATGTCATAGAGAACTGATGGGAGTTTCTTTACTTAATATAGGTTGTAAACGTTGCTCTCAGGGCTTCCATTACATCAAGTGGACATAATTGTACCGGAGCTGAGAGATTTTATGTCCACAAGAACATTTATTCTTCGTTTGTGGATAGAATATCAGAACGTGTAAAGGCTATTACAGTTGTAAGTATGAATTAGTATTATATATATATATGTATCAAAATTCTGTCCATCCTTCTGCTGGGGTATAGGGTTTATGTGGTTTTTCAGTTTCAAATTTCTACTTTACATTCTGCACATACGGGTCATTTGGAAGGTATGTGGTGTTTTGCAAAATGTAAATTAGGAGTGGCAGCTGAAACTGAATTTATAATGTAAGGTTTCCACAGGGATAAAAATTTTCAAGGTTCTTAGTAGTTCTTTTTGCTTCATAGGGTGTGGGAAGCGTTTTTTGTTCTCACCACTCTCTGATATATTCAGTGGAAAGTTCTCAATTCAATGTTAAGAAAACATCCATAGAAAAATAGGATTTCACTACTCATGTAAATAATAAAAACTGTAATTAAAAAAAAGAAGGTTTACGTGAAAGATTACTCTTTGAAGCCAGTAAGAAGATTTACAAGGGATCTGCTAGAATTGTTGTACCATATTCTTCTATCAACAATTAGAGATGGGTTTAAGTCTTGAATAAGAGCAGTTTGAGATGAAGGCCCAATGAGCTCGAAGATCATTCATATTGAGATGAGAATTAAAGTATATTGGTTTTTAGAAACTAAGCCAAATGGCTTCTGGAATTGGGTTTTGGAACCATCTTTCCATATGAATTTTACACAAGGAATGTAGGAATTAAAACCTTGAGGGATAGATTTCCTAGGACAAAAATGGGAGGTCATTAACTTAAGAGTCTCAACCAATTTTAGAAAGAACCTATTCACTTCTAGCAGAAGCTGAAAAAGAAAAATCACTGGAAAATCTCAACAGCAGAATTTCCATGAGCCCTTTACTTTGACGTTAATAATTTTTAAATGCAACATGGGCACGTAATTCTCATAAATTGGTTAAAATTTGGCTCCTTTGACTCTGCCAGTAAGTTTGTTGTTTACACTTCTAGTCTTTCAGCAAAATATATTTGTGGTTGAATAATCATGCATCATCTATTTTGGTTGTATGCCATTGTTGTTGCCAACTTGCCATATCCATATTGTATCTATTCCAAGTGAGGAGGTTTCGACTAAGTCTTGATTGCCTGTGGAACAAACAATCTCGATCAAAGTTTGAATCTTATTTTGTAACTGAAAGATGAGACTTTCTTCTCAAAAATGTATTTCAGGGTCCACCGTTAGCTGGGAAATATGATATGGGTGCCATCTGTACGCAAGAGCAGTCTGAAAAACTTCAAAGCCTTGTAAATGATGCCTTAGACAGAGGGGCAAAAATTGTTGCTCGTGGAACTTTCGGACATTTACCTGAAGGTGCCGTTGATCAATATTTCCCACCTACTGTTATTGTTGATGTCAACCATACAATGACGTTAATGCAAGAGGAGGTACCAATACTTGACATGCTCTTTTTGTGCAATAGAATTTTTGGTAGTTCCTATCCCTTTTAGTCGGCCTATATTATATTTTGTTGGAATAATTCTCCAAATAGCTCTTGAAACCCTACTTAATACTCACTCTGACAACGTGATGGTGCTGTTTGTAAATGACTATTGAGTCTTTAGAATTAAAAACAAAGAACAGCTATTATAAACATATATATAGAACAACTAAGACCCCTTTTGATAATAATTTGGTTTTTGGTTTTTAATTTTTTCGAATCAAGCTTATAAAGCTTATAAACATTACTTCCTCTTATTTGACTAAAAATTTAAATCTTTCTCTAAGAAAGATGAAAACCATCGGAATTTTAGAAAACAAGAGACAAATAAAGTTGTTATTAAATAGGGTCTAAATTTTTTTTCCCTAGACAATTAAATTTAAATTTTATGAAATTGGTCTCTAGAAAAATGTGTATAACTGGAGTGGCCATCTTATCTTTTATATTAAATTTGCAGCGCAATTGATCCCTAGGAAAATATCTTCTGGCTCCCAATTGACCTAAAACTCATTGCTTAACTTTCAAAGTTAAGCAAATGTGCTAACTTAGTGATGGCATACAGGCATTTGGACCAATCTTGCCTATAATGAAATTCAGCACAGATGATGAGGCCGTGAAGCTTGCAAATGATTCAAGATTTGGGCTTGGCTGTGCTGTTTTTTCTGGCAGTCAGCGGCGTGCCAAGAATATTGCTTCGCAGATACATTCTGGAAGTGTTGCAATTAATGACTTTGCCACAAATTATTTGTGTCAGGTAGTATTCATTCTGAAGCATTGCGATGATTTAGTTATGTTTACTAGTTCCTGTTTGCACGGTTGATACTGACTCAGGGTCACTTGTTAGACATTCATTGTGCATTTGTTGGTTTTACCTACGTGAATTATAGATCATTAGTATATTTTAGTTATTATTTAGTTCAGTTGTTCATTTAGATTAATTACTGTTTAGTTAGTATTTTAGAATCATTTAGTTTATTGTCTCATTTCTTTGTAAGGCTATAAATAATCACGTTAGATGGTAATAGGAAGCTTTTACTTTTTGGAATATCATTTTAAATATAGAACATTATTCTTAGAGAAAGTTCTAACTTAGGGATGAATTTTCCTGATTTGACCTAATGCTTTCACCTGTTGCATCACTAATTGTTATAGAAAGAAATCATTTCAGGTGTGTGCTACATAACATTTAAGGGACACATTTTTTGAGGTATTGTCTTTATAGTCTAGTTACCCATGTATCAGGAAGAATTTGTTAGTGTTATAGGGCAGTTACACGTATTGAATTGTATAGTGCATCCTTGGCTAGAAAAACTGAAAAGCTGATTCAAGTTAGTCTTATCTCAATGTTTGAATATTCAACCTTCGTTGCATTTTTTATTTTTGGATAAATTGCAAAAATTACCTCTGAAGTAGGGGCGAGTGGTCGGAATCGGTTTTCTGACCAAACTGCCACCGAACCGACTATGGTTAGTTTACTAAATTTTCAAACCAACCTCAACCGGCGATGAGTAAAAGTCGGTCGGTTTTATTTTTTATTTATTTATTTTTTGAAATTTTTCGATTTGGAATTTTTCCAAAACGCCGCTGACCGACTCCTCATTCTCCGACCGAACCGTCGGCTCACTTTCTCGGACTAGCATACTCACTCCTACCCTAAAGTATGATAGTAGTTGCAATTACACAACCTTCAACTTTCAATTGTAAAACTTAAGCCCTCAAACTTCTATATGCAATAAATTTGAACCTTAAAACTTACAATAGTTGTAGAAATTGGAGTCTCATAAATGATAAAAATTGAACCTTCAAATTTATACAACTATTATAAATTTTACAATTATGTAAGTCTAAGGGTCCAATTTTTATACTTGTAGAAGTTTGAGGGTCCAATTTTTACAATTCAAAGTTGGGTATGTAATTGCAATAACCACCATATTTTAGGGGTAGTTTTTGCAATTTGCCCTAAACTCATCAATAGCTTATCACCTCAATATCTTTACTATTTATGGTTTGTGCCACATTTATACTAAGGTCTCTTTGATTTTCAGTCCTTGCCATTTGGTGGTGTAAAAGAGAGTGGATTTGGTCGATTTGCGGGCGTTGAAGGATTACGAGCTTGTTGTCTCGTTAAAGCAGTAGTTGAGGATAGATGGTGGCCATTCATTCAGACTAAGCATCCTAAGCCTCTTACGGTGAGACATTAGAAAAACTTTGACAAGTACTTATTTTTGCTTTTATTTTGTACGTATATATTGAAACGGTTCGTATTCTTTTTCGATTAGTATCCTGTTGCAGACAACGCCTTTGAGTTTCAGATGTCACTCGTGGAAGCAACCTACGGCCTGAACATATGGGATCGATTAAGAGCATTGGTCAATGTTCTGAAGATGCTGTCCGAGCAGAACACTGCGGCTAAAGACAACTCTACCATTGATGATGGAAGTAAGAGAGCTGATTGAAGGGCAATTGGATTTGCAATAGAAGATGTATTATTCACCTAGAAGGTGTTCTTGGAGGTACTTTAGAATTTTCCTGTTTTTCTTTTTGTGTTTTAGTAATTTCTTTTTTTCATTATAACCATAACAACCCTATGATTTCTGATGTTTGAATATGTAGTTTTGAAAGTGCTTCTTAATTGAGCACATGAGACAAATGCACTATTCAAATGCTTGCTAACAAGCGTTTTAAAGTGCATTTTGATTTTTTTTACTTTCTAAGAGCACTTTTATGTCGCTTCTAAATGATTGAAAGTGGGAAGTATTTGGCCAACGCCAAAAACTCTTCCAATTAGAGCTTCTAAATAAATAAGTCCGATTAAATAATTCTCTAAACTTTCATATTTTTTACCTGATTAGTTTAATGAGTTATTAGTTTGCACAAAAAACCTGATCAAATTTACTTTTTCAACCTTCTTACCATTCCAATTTTTAAAAAAATATATAATAACATTAATAGCAAAAGACTCAGGTAAGAGAAGTTTCTCGAATTTTCTAAAATGATCTTTTTAAAACCTACACAACAAAGATTCTTTGAAAATTCAAAACTATTTTCATAAATGAAAATAAGTATCGACAAGAAGCTTTAGAGAAGAAAATAAGATATATTTGATATCTACAACATCACATATTTAATATACATTTGAATTTTTTTTAAAAATAAAATCAAAGTATGTTTGATAAGTGCATGGACAATTTATATAGTATATCGTCTTATATATCGAACCATATTTGATATATATGATGTATATTTATATTTTCCATTATACATTTAAAAATATCAAAAAAAAAAAAATTAAATCATGGTTTTTACAAGGCACTTTTACATTTTTCAATATATTATCAGAATATCCGACATATATTTGAGATTTCTTTGAAGAGGTGATCAATTTTCAATTATGAATATGAAATAAAATGAAGAAAATGAAGAAAATTAATTTAAAATATTATGTACTAAATGAATATCAATCAAAATTAATGAATAACAAACAAAGTGAAACTTAATAACTGTGGCTAATAAAGAAAGAATTAAACATTTCAAAAATTATTAAATAATGGTGAATATGTAAATTAGTCCAAAATTAAAACTAAAAGCTTTTAACAGAGTAATTTAAAATACGAGACATTCCAAAATATATGGTGTATAAAAAAGGATTTTACAAAAAAAAAATTCCGTGTAAAATCCTTTTTTATGTTTACACTTACAGGTGTTAATAGTGATTGTGGGAAAATTTTAATGTTTTTCTTTTTTGGTAAAATTGATGGTCTATTAATTTAAACAAAATCACTCTAACAATTAAGTTGATTAGTAAAATTTCAAATTTGTGATGAAATAAGAACAAATGAACAAAATAACCATGAAAGCAAGACAAGAAAGAAAAGTAGGAAAAGAAGTAGAGAGCTAATATTGAACTCAATTATGGTGTCCTCTACAAAGGCATCTTACAACCCTATTTATAGAGTATGGTGGACTTTATGTAATAAGGTAAAGTTAATGGGAGAAGTTATGGGATTGGGTAACCTATGAAGGTAATGGATTTGTTGTAACATAAGTTATGAATATCTATAATATTACATTTATAATACTCTCCCTTAGATATCTATAGTATGTAAAATAAATGTCACGTTAAAATCTTACTAGGAAAAACCCAATGGGATAAAAACCTAGTAAAGAAAAAAGAATACATCATTCATATACTTTAATAACTACATTAAAAACTTTTGCTAGAAAAACTCAATGGGACAAAACCATAGTCAAGGGAAAAGGAGTGCAACACATCTACTATCCCTCATGAAAACATCACTTGATACTCTTAGTTGTTACATACAAATGTTGCGTGTTAACTTCTTAAATGTTGTTGCAGGTAAGACCTTCGTCAATAAGTCTCCCAATTCGTCTTTGGAAGAATAAGTCTCCCAATTCGTCTTTGGAAGAATAAGTCTCCCAAGTCATCTTTTGAAGAATAAATCTCCCAAGTCGTCTTTTGAAGAAATTTACTGAATAGTGATATCGATACTTTATGCTTTATCATCTTCATAAATGAACACTATTGGCTAGCCTCGTAAATCATCAAGATTTTAACATGATTTAAAGTAGTTGTTATGATCTGCTTCATAAGCTACTATGATATAAAAAATCTTCTCTATGTACTAAGTAACCTGTTTAAGATCTAGTTCTAATGGATTGGATACGTAACTTGCATCTTCACAATCAATTCCATTACGATTAGATTTATAAGAATAAAATAAATCTATATAAACTAATTCTCAAATAAAAACATAACATATGTTTAACTCTACTCCAGTATCTTTCTTTGGAGGAATATTATATTTATGCTATGATAGGTAGAGTATAAACTAGTAAAGATATAAGTGCACTTATTTCTCAAAATTATGGTTCTTCAAGACCTAAAGTTTTTCTCAAAATTATGGTTCTTCAAGACCTAAAGTTTTTCATTATCTTTCCGATATCAGATGATATAACTTTTTTTCACACTAAGTGAATCAACTACTATGGTAATGTAGCTGGTTCATCTAAGATTTTTTATGTATAAATTGATGTAATTTCATTTGCTTTATGCTTTATTTGCAAGCTAAAGCAATACTTACCATCCCAATTTCTTTCTTAAAGAAACTTTATTGCCTTTAAAATCTCTTCAGGAGTTTCTACTCAAATCATCTATATGTATATATACATATATATATATATATATATATATATATATAAATCTCATGTTGTGATTTCTTTATAAAATCATTTGGACAAATAAGGTTAATTTTATACCCTCATATCATCTAAGCTGATTACTTTACATTCATCCGGAATGTTTTATAAATCTCTCTCTCTCTCTCTCTCTCTCTCTCTCTATATATATATATATATATATATTCATCAAAATAATTCCAAGGATTATCGAATTCATCATAAGAAAGTTTTTCTATTGTGAACAAAGATATCGCTGAAGTAGCTACTTTCAAAGTAACAGAAAGAAAAGCAATGACTGGTGTTGCTGTATATCTCGTTCGTACACATCTTCTCTTTGTTTCTCAAGCCTATAGTGAGTTACAAACAAAGTTCGAAAACATGAAAAAATCATTGTTCAACTCTTTGACAACATGAAAAAAAAACACGTCTTTTATTCTCCCTTCAATCAAATATGAATACTACAGCTGGATTTTGGGCTGGAGCAATGAACCTATTCAAAGTGGCTCATTTCGTAACGGACAAGCCCATGTATGCCGCCTTACCGCTCGGCCATGCCGCCAAAACGATCCCCTGGATTCATTACCTTAACTGCAAAGAGGGGGATGCGAAACCAGTGGTTTCTTGGTCACGATCAGCTAAAGCTAAAGTTCCAATGTCCAAATATATAGAATAACTGCTGCTATTACTATCCCTAACTAAATACACACACGCACGCACGTATATATGTGTGTGTGTATATATATATACATATATATCATTCTATAATATTTGTATAATTTTGATACGTTTAATCACTCAGGGATATATTATTAAGAGATTCATATAAATGTAGAATAACTACATCCATAAGATGCATGTTAAGCTTTTCATGCACAATTAGATAAATTAAATATCTCATGGTATCGTATCTACCATAGGATAATGTGT
Source organism: Benincasa hispida (assembly GCF_009727055.1). Classification (NCBI taxonomy): domain Eukaryota; kingdom Viridiplantae; phylum Streptophyta; class Magnoliopsida; order Cucurbitales; family Cucurbitaceae; genus Benincasa; species Benincasa hispida. Next base: position 61,302,366 of record NC_052360.1, on the reverse strand, counting down.
CTCTTCATAATCAATACCAGTTCTTTGTGAGAATTATTGTGGAACTTGTCTCGCTTTATATATTGCGATCCCGTTCTATTTGTTTTTCTTACAAATACTCACTTGTATCCCACATATTTGAAATTCTCTAATGTCTAAACTACTAGTTCTCACGATTTGGAAAATAAATTTATTTCTGTTGGATTGCTTCTTTCTACACAAGTCAATCATTTTTATATTGCGACATTTTTTTTCCAATATATTTGAGTATATACTACTCATTTTCATAACTGATATTGTGAACAACATTGTATGCAAAAATGTTGTCAAGTTATTTAAGTATATGGTTCCAATTTTTTCTTGTCATGACATATAATTTATCGAGATCTCTTTAATGTCCTTTTTTACTTCAATATTCTCATGAGTACTCATATTTAGGATTCCTTTTTAGGATTCCTTCTAGGATATCCATATTCTTAATTGAGTCATTAATTAACTATTTCTTTTTCGATGATCTTTATTTTTGAAACCCATTTGTCTATCATGCTTCATGCATGTTGCAGACTCATTAGTATTGACAACTTGTTGTATTGGAATATAATTTGATTACTTTCTTGCAACTGTAAATGTTCCATAAATGAATCTAGCATTGATTTGCAATATTTTACAAATAAATTATCTTTTAAACTTCTGGCTCAAAGTGATCGTATGATGATCAAAATGAAATAATACTTATGTATTTTATTCAATTTCTTTTTCCAACTTTTCCTCAACTCTTCCCCTAATGTTGGAAAATTTGTCTAACTAATAACAATTAAATTGTGTAGAATCCACCCATCAAAGTAATTAATTGATGTAAAATCAATTTTAACATAGATTTTAATCGCTCCATCATGTTAATTGTTGTTGTGGAACAATTTAAACATTTACTGCATATCTTGCCTAATGAAATATATTTGGCTTCTGGCTATAAGTGTGGGTTGATGCCCTAAATCTCTTAAGGTCCTGTAGTTTGTAATTCTATTGTACAAACATTTTACTTATTTAATAAAATATGAGATGTTTCATTTGACATTTAATAGTATTAAACCTACAAACCAATAAATTAACATCCAAGGTTATCATTTATAGCTTAAACATATATGTAGAGACATACAGGTGGTTCATATTTAAGTGATAACTTAAATGATTAGAAGTAGATGGATAAGGCTGGATACCTTATTCTACTGACACTACGAATATGACCTGCTTTATAGATGTTACAATTTTTGTAAAGTACTACAAATGATCTGATCCTGATCATTCATGTGGAGACATATGAGTGGGGGTATTCTAAACAAAGGAGTTGGTATAAGACCGAACCACGAAATTACTAGTCTCATTATATAACACCGTTCATAATAGAGACTTATATTTCACCAGGATGACCATAGGTGATATGACTAAATCCTGAGTGAGTTGTAAACTCTTGCCTATGAAAGTAGTCTTTTGATTTGTATGGATGAGAGTGGCCAGATCGCTGACTCAATAAACCTACCATTTTGGGGATTTATCTAATTGGGAGTTGGAAATACAACTACACAAGAAGGAATTCACTCATTCTCCAATGTGAGGTAAGTAGATAAATTACTCCCTTAAGGGCTGATTCCAGAGATTGAACAATGTGGCATCACTTCTTCTTCTGGCCCGAAAGGGGTTTGGTCATAGTTGGGTTATGATTTATTGTTCACTAGAGGGATCAGTGGTACATAAAGAGTTAGACGTAACTACAGGGGTAAAACAGTACTTTTGGTCTAGCCGTACTTACAAGCAATTTGTGAAGGGTCATCGCACTGTTGATTGTTATATCCAATTGAAACAGAAATATATCTGTAGTGCGAAGAGTGCCGCTATTGGTCTTTAGTTGAGTGCTCGACAGTTATATTTGATACATTATAATATAAAGTTTATTTGAAAGGAAATAAATATTTGAATATGATTTAAATATTAATTATGTGAGTTCGATTCATATAATTGAATTTAATATAAATGAGATTTATATTAAATATCATTGTTAAGAGAATTAAAACTATAGGTTATATTATATGTGAGACAATTTTAAATCATAGGTTATATGTTATATATGATATAATATATAATATTATATATATAAAGTTAGTTTTTATATATGTATATATATTTTATATTAAAATTAATTAATTATTCATTAATTTTAATATTTTGAAATTAAGGAAGGGAAATAACTTCCCTTATTCTCTCTCTCAACCCATGTAGTGAGTGGGAGAATTAGTTGAAGTATTTTTCTTGTTCTTCACAGAGTTTACAGAATTCTCTATGTGTGTGAAGTCATGCTCTTAGAAAAAAAAACCTTCTAAGATTTTCTTCCTATTCCTCTCATTTCTCAATTTTTTTCCCCACAAAATTCCAAGAGTCTCCTTGAATTCTCATCCTAGAGTATACAGAGGAATCCAATTGGTGGTGCCTATTTTGGTTTACGTTTTTTTTATCGTGACTATTTCAGATCGAACAGGATTCACGTGAAGAAAAGGTTCTTCAAAGATAAGGGTAACCTTAATTCTCTTTTGTTTAATTGTGTTGGCATGCTGTAAATTTTGGCTTTCTACATAACTTTATTTCTGTAAATTGTGTTTTGTAAGAATAGAAAAAATTAGGACGATCCCCTTCCGCTGCGAACATTCGCCGTATCCTTCAATAAGCACATTAGTCATTGATCGAGCATACATAATAACATGATTTCATATAGATATAGAAATTTTGCTATTTGAACATAAGCTACATGACGTTCAACACTTATCCCAATCAATTATTAAATGTTTGGGATGCAAACTCACTAGCATTAAAAACAAACAAAATAATAAGTATATATATGACCATCAACTAGATGTGTCAACAAAAATCATAAACCCATGAATATATTCCAACAATAGTAAAGGTTCAATTTCAATTTTAGCTAGTGAGAGTTTGATAATCAATCTCTTGAGAATACGACACCATGAAAATTTATTAGATGGAAGAATCTTCTAGTTTTTCAATGGATGTCAGTGTATATTTTCGATAATTATTTTCACTATTGACCCAAAATGACTCCTCATGTCAAAGGAAAATATATTTGGTTCAATGAACTTAAGGTTCATTGTTGCATATATTTCAACTACACAAATATGCATGGATACAATTTAGAAGGAAAAATATAACTTTTCTATATGCACTTCCCATAGAAGACAATAATTATAGTATATAAATACCATATATTATTCTTATTATCAACTTTTTCTAGATGATATCTATTACAACGTATACCTTCCAAATTTGCTAAACTTCTCTTTAATTTACAAGAGAATAAAGTATATCAATTGTCAATTCTATTCCTATGGCAAAATATTATTATATTTTTAAAATCTTTAATCAAGTCTACAAAACTTAATATTATATTTGATTTTTCACTTCAAGCATTTGAATTTTTTAAAACATATTGTCTATTTTTAAGTATAATATGCATAGATGTACTATATGCAAAACATAAATATTATTTATTCTGATTTTCTTCATGAGATTTAAAAGAAATCCAAATATGTCATATACAAGTGGGTCAAAAACAGTAATCATCTCTTCAAGAGATTCTAAAAAACTTATAACATCCAAATAATATCATATTTAGGGGTAAAAAGATAAGTTATAATCTTTTCAAAGGATTCAAATAAATTCTCAAAGTTTGCTTCCACACATCAAAATTTTCCATTAATAAGGATTTTAATTTTTCAGAAAGACTCTTATTGTATAACAGGTACAAGATTATTCTCTTTTGCATCATAATTAGAAAATGAAATTTTTCTTCAAAATATTATATATGTGTGGTTTTAATAGAATAATTACTTCTTCCTTTATTGACATATTTTCAACCTCAATGATTAAATATTGGAACATTTACGTCAGAGAATGATATTATATTATTTGGTCAAAATTCGTTTTAGAAAACATCTGCTCATATGTTTTATTCAACCTCAAAAGAAATTTGATAAATATTCATCACAATGTTTCAAACTTTCTTTCTCAAACTACTAATGCAAGAGCATAGCATGTTTGGTATATGTTATTAGTTTATAAGCATTTATTAATTTAAAATATGTGCAATTACAAGTGTAAGACAAAAACAATGAGCATTAATTGATTTAAGCAACTTCAGATATATTAAATCAAAATTGGCTTTAGAAAGAGTAATTAGCTATTATGCATAACTTTCAAACTTTCTCACAAAGGAATTCAGTCAATTATATATATATAATCACTATATATAAAGTTCAAAAGCTCGCAAATTTATCTATATGAGAATAATTTAAATAATTAACAATCAAATAAATTTCAATTCTAGCATAGCAAACAAAAATCGACTAATTCAACTCCTAAGTTAGTTCCCAAATAGAGGTGTTTCCTTACGGTAGTTTAAATACCTCAACCTAGCAAAATTATCCTTAGACAGAGTTCCCTTAATCAATTTTTATTTCTAATTCATTAATCTTTTAACTGGGAGTTAAATTCTAAGTGAATTATTAATCTTAATAAAACAAATTCATTTTAAGAAATAATCTTTAATATCTTAAGCCTTAAATCTTTCAAATTCAGAATGAAGATAACTATGCATATTTATTCTCATATCTGACAAATAAAAGACAATATTATCATAAGATAATTTTAGCATATAAAAATTAATATTAATATGAGATAATCTTATCTTAATTTAAAAGAAACTCAATTTTATTAGGAAATATGTAATCCAATTAAGGAAACAAATATCCTAACTTAATTTTTCATATATAATAATTATATTTCAAGATATAGAAAAATATAAATTAATTAGAAAAATATCTCAAACAGATCTTTCAAATATAAGAAAATTAAGATGCATGATTTACAATCTATGACAGATTTTACATATATTACAAAAAAAAAAAAAAAAAAAAAAAAAAAATTGATGCATGCATGATTTATAACCTTGATTGCAGCATCTATGATATCATAAATACGATAAGGAAAAAAAAATCTACATTCTAGCAAAGGATTAAAGCTATACAAATTATACACATTGAATATTACCTCAACAAAAGTATTGATAAAATATTGATATGCACTTCATCAACACTACTACGATATCATATGCCTAACAGAGGTCCTACAAATGCCTCTTGGAGTATTTATTAAAAATCAAGTTGAATTAAAAAAGATGAAGATTAAAAATACAATGAGAACATCTACAATTATATGTATATAAACAACTGGCAAAGTAACAAATTGAATTGAGGATAGAATTTGGTGTACTTCAAAATGCATTGTGTGCATATGAGAGAAACTAGAGAGAGGTTTGCATAGTAACTCACAAGTTTTGTTTAAATCTCTTACACCCGTAGGATCATATCTCCTTTAATTTTCTAACTCAATTGCATAACAAGCAACCAAAGGTTAATTATAATCTTTAAGACTATAACTCGCAAGTACTTTAAGACACAAGTTGTACTCATGTCGAAAGATTTTAATTTCAATGCTCATATAATACTTATCAAGTCTATAATTTGATCTAATTAAACGTAAAATCTAATATCAAATATATCTCAACAATCAATTCACAAATACATAAATCACATATATTGTTTAAATAGAGTGTTCACCTTCTTTGAACTTTAGTTTTAAATACCTCAATAATATGTAAGCCCTTTATCGTACTTCATATTCCAATAAATCAATTCTAATCTCAACAAAATCTCCCAGATGGTAGAGACTCGTGTTGATAACGTGTGTGATGAAATAAGAACAATATGAATAAAATAAAAATGAAAGCAAGACAAGAGAGAAAAGTAGAAGAGAAGAAGTAGCGAGCTAATATTGAACTCAATTTTGATGTCTTCTACAAAGGCACCTTACAATAGTAGAGTTTGTGTAACAAGATAAAAGGTAACGGGGGGAGGGGATTATGGGATTGAGTAACCTATGAAAGTTATAGATTTGTTGTAATATAAGTAAGTTATGAATATCTACAATATTACACTTATAATAAAATTTAAAATTTAGACAAAATAAAAATAAATATTGTTTTCAGTATGGGTGTTCAAAAAACCTAATAACAAAAAAAAAATAGACCAATCCAATATGAATAATAAGGGTTGGGTTGGGTTGGAATAGATTTTGAGTAGGGTTGGGTTTAATTTTCAAGAATTGGTCGTGTTCGCGGATTCAATGAAAAGTACTCGGTTCAACCATAATCAAATTGGTAGCACGCACACATACATACATATATAAAAAAAAATATATATATATAGGTCTCCCACTTTCTAAACTTCAATGTCGTCGGCAAACAAACCATGTTGAAGCTTCATCGTCACTGACAGCACCTCCTAAATCTGAGATTCATCGTCGCCGTCAGTTATCTTTATTTTCATTGTACGCACGTTGCCGACACCTCCTCTCTTAGACTCTCACTCTCTTCTTGCCCTTTGAATCTTTTTCATCCAATTCACATGCCTTATCAAATTGGTTGTCGTATTCTTTCCTTATCGGAGAAGTTATTGTCCCCCTTTGGATTGTTTCTCATGTTTACACAAAGAAGACATTAAATAAAAAATCTGAGACAACTTGGCAATTCCAGTCTCGTATTCGTGTATCTCTCTCAGTTATCATTGGTACGCTTGTCTTATATACACTGAATTCTCAGAGTTCCATTCAATTGGAGCAATCTTCAAAATAAAATTAGATTTGACTAATGTTTGGCCCAATTATTTCCTCGTTAACTTTTCTTTGTGATCCTCCAGTTCGTGTAAGCAATATATGTAAGATTGCTTAGTATCTTAAAAAAAAAAAATTGAGTTGGAAAATTTTAGTTGAGTTGAGTCGAAATTGAGTTTGAGTTTGAATTGAGTTGGGTTGGATTGGGTTAAGCTGGGATGAGTTGGGTTGGATTGGTTTTTTTTTTTTTTTCTTCTTTTCTTCTTTTTGGCTTAGTTGATTAATTTTCAACTATACACCTATTTTCTCAACCCTTTTATGACATAAAAAGGAAGAACTCTATGTTATATTTCTTTTCAACGTATTCTTTTCAAAAACTGTAAAAACTCTAATTCTTTTCAATTTGTAAAACATACCACCAAAATACATGTCATATTGCAACTCAATTACTTATGAATTGGTATATTGTATGTAAGTATATTGAATCTTGCTAACATAAAATTATTATAAAAAAAAATTAACATATTATATACATAAACGTTGAATAACTGGATAACTTAACAATTTATGTTTATATAATATGCATCGTCTATGTCGAACTGAAATTGTGCATGGAATAATTACCTTTGATTTCATAATGATGTTGAGAATGTGATAGTATAATATAGTTACATTCTTCTGAATAACACAAAAATAATATCAAACGACCGAATATGTGGCCATTCCATAAAGGAAATTGACAAAATATATGTTTTTGGGTTCAAATATTAGATGGTCAATCTAGTGGTTACGAGCAAGTAGGCTTGTGCAATATCGTAGCCGTTTCTCTTTTGGTACAACAAGGAAGAGATCTGTCTTTTGTATGTTCATGTCAATTATATTAATTAGGTCGCATCTATCATCCCCATTCAACCCTTCAATATCAAATATGGCTTGAACTACCTCCTGAACGGTCTCCATCTTACTAGGGTAAGGAGGAAAGTATGTATATCCTGAAAGGATGAATTATATTTAGAATTAATGAACTTAGGTTTAGTTACAAAATGAAAAGTCTTGACAATTGAATATATCACTCATGTCCTACTATCTCGAGCTAAGTATACATTACGCACATCCCACAAATGAAGCCTATTACAGTTGCAATAGTTGTATTACATTGTCATTTATTAACTGGTCTGTCAGGAACAACCATAACTTGTCTAGCGTGTGTTGTACTGTAAGACCTATACGCATGCTCTACTTCATCAAATGTTTCATACGACTTGTGTAATGCCTTCTTGTACTCACTGACTTGACTATGACATTCATGCCAGGATAGGTAGATCCGTAGGTTACGACCAACGAATACCACATTGAATTTTTGTTTTCCCATCTACATATATTTTCAAAATAGGGTGGTCAATACCAATGACAAACATTAAAGTGAAGGGTTTATTGGGAGTTAGGATTCAGGGGTTCTAATAGTTATGGTTTAAGGGGCTGTTTGAAACCCTTTACTACCTATGAAAAGCTAAATTGTGCAGACTAGATATTCTAGTTAACATCATTATATTTTTCTAAGATTTATTATTATAGTTGAAAACTTATTAGCCTGCAATTTAAGCATACTCTAAAGTTTCAATTAATGCTAGTTTCAGGACTTACATAATATCATTGGCTAGAAAAAAATGTAGGCAACTCTGTGTAATTAATAAAATAAATATTATCTAAAAATGTCATATAAAGAGTTTGAAAAAAAAATATATTAAAAAAAAGACAATACTTTCATATTATAAAACAATTTAGACAATGTGGTTTTAGTCATGAGAATTAAAATTTTGAAAAAACTTCTAGAGTGAATATATATATATATATATGAAAATTTAGAACTAAAATAAATTCTAAAACATTACTCTTTTTATCTCACAAAAAAAAAAAAAAAAAGAAAAGAAAAGAAAGAAAGAAAGACTAGATAACTGAGCAAAAATGCCAAAAGTACTATTATCTAGAGCACGTGTGAATATTTAAAGCTTTAGTCTATAAGGTGGTGTCCAATAATGATTGGAACTTTGCTTTTTGTTAAAAGCAATTTTAAGATTTTTTTTTTTTTTTTATTCATATGGTTATGACGTTGATACTAGACTTTGTATATAACGTCGTTGATACTAGAGACTTACATCTCATCTAAAATGACCATAGGTGACATGACCTCAATCTTGAGTGTTTTTCGAACTCCTGCCATTGAGGGTTGGTGGGAGGTTATTGGTGGTTTCATGGTAACCGTGAGATAAAAGGAAAATTGTTTTCCTAATTTTAGTAAGGTTGAAAATTGTTTTTTGAGATTTTTTCTTTCTCGGAATCTCACGGAAGTTGTCAAGTAAATAGGATTTACTAAGAGACAACTTAGAGCGAACTAAACGATCGTGTAGTGTTTGTAGGTGAAAAACACACAGCTAAGTGATGAGTTAAACGATCGCTTAGCTTTTACTAGACGATTGCTTAGTTTTTGCTAAACAATTGGGCATCGACCTATACGATAGGTTCAGCCTTCTCCCACTTGCTCAATCATTTACACGATTGTTGTTTCCTCCGTCTTCTGCCTCAAACCAAGTCCACACAGAGCCCACCCTCTAGATTCTCACACCAGAATACCAAGGTAGCCTTCTTGGTGGTATCATACTCAACTCGATACCATCGAGTTCTGTGGAGGTTGTTCGTGCTGTTGGGGTGTTCATGATCGAGGCAATCGCTGAGTTTGCATGCGCGGTGTTCGTGCAGTGTAGTGGTCGTGTTGGACGAGAGTTCAAGGTTGTTGTGTTCAAGCATTCGTGATCAAAGGCCTTGGCGATGAGTCTACAAATGTGTGTAGCATTTCTCCTTGATTATTTCTTGTATCATGCTGTAATTTCTATAATGATTGCATAACCGTATGTTTCTATTTATGATGGTAATTTGTAAAGTTCATATATGATTGTAATTCAGAATGAACTTTCTACTACTCATGGAAATCCTCGTGCATGATTTCCTTCACATTGTTTGGTCCAGAAATTGTTAAACTTGCTTAACATGTCTTGTAAGTGTAACCCCTCATTTTAGATTCTAGAGTTCCGCCCTAATGAGCCAACTCTAGGGAAAAACCGATTAGGGCAAAAATTAAAGTAATCCTTATTTATTTCTAGAGTTTGAATAAAGCATCATGCAAAAATATCATCCGTAGGGGGACACTCAAGGTGCCACAAGGACATGCATGAGACTTTACTTCAAACTAATGAGAGAGACTAAGGGATGTGTTATCACACGTCCCACTCTCACTTACTATAAACACTCTCTCCATTTACCTTGTTATTGATCTATACAAACACCATCCGTAAGGGAACACTCAAGGTGCCTCGAGGCCGAGTATAGATTTCACAGTGTGAACTTTTAGGGAGAAACACGAAGATGATAAAATGAAGTATCATATACCCCATTTTTCTTCCACTGAGCATTTTACTTAGGGTTAATTAACTTAGAAAAATCTTGCTCCTGATTTTAACTAAGTGAATGTTTAATTTGCCCAAAAACAACATTTGTTTTGGATAGTCAAACAATTCTTTATTAAGGTTTATAAAACACTTTAACGAACGTTAACCAATAATTGTATGCTTGTAACAAATCTATCTAATTCACCTTTCTAGGTAAGTTCCTAGGTAGAGGTGTTACGTTTTCGTCAATTTAAATACTCCAGCCTAGTCAGAACTAGCCTTAGACAACAGGTCCCTTATAGACAACCGATTAAAAGATTTAACTAAATTTTTAATCTCGTTAGAAAAGTGATCTTAGGTCTATATGATTCATATTTTAAAACTATTTTTTAAAAATGAATTTTAACCTAAGTTTTGCGTGCAATTCTGATTTATTGATTTTAATTTCTAATTTCTTTTTGTTATAACTATTATAAGCAAAAGAAATAAATTAAAATCATATATGGCAAGTAAAACATACTTAGGTAATTTTATAACAATTATAAATTACCCTAAAGTGGTGACATGCTTCATGTAATTTCATTTCATTACTAACATACATAACAATTTTATACTAAAGTAATGAAATTATTATAACATACTTCAAACATACATTCATACTATATATTATAACTCTTATAATATTAATGATGCATGTATATGTTATTAATGCATGCATGCATATATTATAACATTTATACTATATGATGCATGAACATGCTTAAAATTAAATCATGAAAATATATATATTATAAATAAATGATGCATGAAATTAAATGCATAACCTAGGGTGGGATTTTATATCATATGACATACATTATGGATTATAATAATAAACTATAAATTATACATCACATGCATAACTTAAAAGTAATTAATGAACCAGAATTAGACACCTAAAAGAAAAAAAAAACTATTACAAGAAAATAGCCATTCGGTTCGAAACAAGTGAACCAAGCCTTCAGCCGATCGAACCAGACCACAAATCGGTCTAGAGGAATCCAAATAACTCGAACCGAAGAACCCACGAACTAAAGCAGACCAACAAACCACGAACTACGCACAAACCGGAGCTAGATTATGCATCTTTTTCGTCTCGGAATGTCACGGTGCTATGAGGAAGATCATCGTCTGCAGCATCACAGCGTCGCAACGCTAGGGCACAACGTCGCAACACTACAATACAGTCAACCACTATACTGCTTCAAACTCCTTCAAAACGCCACCAAAATTCACCTCTTTTTCTCCATAACTCAACCAAGAACATCACGAACAACTCCATAACATAAAATTACAGGCTCGATAACAATTTAATGCCTGAAAACATGGGCCCTTACAAAGCAATTTTGTAAATGAAAAGAAATTAAATCTAAATGTCCAATCTCGAAACATCCATTATTGCAAACAACATTCAAGGACAACCATCACGTGAAATATACAGAATGTTTGATCCCACCATTAAACTGTAAAATCATTCTGAAATTTTTGAAAAAATTTGGACCAAAAACCCCATTCTGATACCAATTGAAGGAACCTTTGAAGGTCCTTGAGAGGAATACGAGATTAGACCTAAACCCAGTTTATAGAATCATAATTTTACATCAAAAGATCATAAAATTGTGCAATTGATTGAAATTTACAACATGCTTGAAATTGAATAATGCTTAATAAAAATGGATTTTGGGAACCCTTACCTTTGAAAATCGATCTTCAATGGAATACCTCAAACCGATGAACATCACCACGATGGAAAACTCTATATTCTCTGGTTGAGAATTCAGGAGGATTGTGTGCTCTGGCTATTTTGGAAGAGATGGAATTTAAGAAGCAAGAAAGGAGGAGGAAGATACAAAATTTTTTCTCTGTTTTTGTATTTTTTCACTAAAAAGGAGAAGAAGCCACTCAACTCTAAACTCCCCACTAACACGTAGTAGATGAGAGAGAATAAGGGGGGGAAGTTATTTCCCTCCCATCAAATTTTAAAAAATAAAATTAAAATTAAAATAAAGGAATTTTAATTTATAACTAAAACTATATATATATATATAACCATATGTTTTATCATATATAACATACAACCTATAGTTTAATATTGCATCATATACAATATAACATATAGTTTTAATTCTCTCGTTAATGCATTTAATATAAATCCCATTTATGTTAAATTATATGAATCAAATTCACATAATTAATATTTGAATCATATTCAAATATTCATTTCCTCTCGAGTAAACTTTATATTATAATGTATCAAATACATTCTAGTAATTATGTCATATACAATTAGATTGGATTAATTATATCACATATAATTAATTTCCTCAATTAATTTGAACAATTCAAATTAATCCAAAATTGATTCTCATTAATCCCCATTGAGCTATAGAGGGGACCTCATGGACCGGTAGCTTAAAGCTCCAACGATACAAGAATAATTAATTAAACTTCTTTAATTAAATTATTCAGTTTATTTAATTGTTCACCATCCGTTAACTGTCAGAAACTCCATTAAAGATCGACAGCCACACTCGTAAGTACAATTAGGCCAAAATTATCGTTTTGCCCTTAAAGTTACATCTAACTCCTTAAGTACCATTGATCTCTCTAATGAACAATAAATCATAGTCAAACTATGACCAAACCCCTCTCATGCCAGGAGAGGTTGTGGCGCCACATTGTTCAAGTCCTAGAATTAGCCCTTAAGGGAGTAATTTATCTACTTACCCCAACATTAGGGAAGGAGTGAATTTCTTCTTGGATGGCTGTGTTCCCAGCTCCCCAATCAGACGTAACCCCAGAATGGTAGGCTTATTGAGTCGACGATCTGGCCACTCTCACCTATACAAATCAAAGAACCGCCTAGGTAAGACTTCACAACTCACTCAGTATTCAGGTCATGTTGCCTATGGTCATCCTGGTGAAACATAAGTCTCTATTATGAACGACGTTATATAATGAGACTAAGAATTTCATGGTTCGGTCTTATACAAACTCCTTTGTATAAAATACCTCTACTCACATGTCTCTACATGAATGATCAGGATCAAATCATTTATAGCACTTTACAACAATTGTAACATCTACAAAGCGGGTGGTACTCGTAGTGTCACGAGGATAAGGTATCTAACCTTATCCATCTACTACAGACCATTTAGGTTATCACTTAAACATGATCCACCCGTATGTCTCTACATACATGTTTAAGCTACAAGATGGTGACTGTTTGCACTCCTATCAGGCTGTGTACTTCATATGTTTGTGAACCTTTAAGTTCACTCTTATGTTTATGTTTCAGTATCCCTACGAGATCGCAACCTATGCTTATGGTTTTGACCTTTCCGATCATTATCTATGAAACATGCCTTTGCTTATGCCTATGTTTTTGCTTGTTGAAAAAGCGTTAGGATGACTCATCAAGCTAAAAGCATTGACAAATAGTTGTAACAACAAAAATTTCAATAGTAATAAAACAAGTAACGACACACAACATTTGGTAATCCAGTTCGATGATAAACACCTACATCTGGGGGGCTGAACGCCCAGGAAAGATAGTTCACTAATTTACTTATCTGTAATACCCCAACTACTACAACGGCTCACATAGAGCTTAACTCACACATCACCTAGGCTCTCCCCTAGATGTGAGACTTCCTCTTAACTAAACTTAAGCTCCCCCTAAGTATGTTAATATTAGCAATGAACACTTCCACACCCGACAGTGTATAAGACTCACTCTCACAACAATATGTTTCCCAATGTCAGTGAAACCCTTCACTGATGATTCTTAGGAACTCTTTAAGATGAAGAACTCCTTTCTTCGAATTTTAGTCTTAGGCTCCCTTCTTCAAATTCGAGTCTTAGGTAGAACATTCAGTGGGAGGTACTTGGGGTAGAACATTCAATGGGAGGTACTTGGTTTATCTGATATTTCATTTAAACCTCTTCGCATTTCTCTTTTTATGTTCACACTGTGAGATCTATCCTTGAGCTCGTGGCACCCTGGACTGTCCGCCTAAAGGATGGTGTTTAGGTAGGTCAATATCAAGGTAGATAGAGAGAATGTTCATAGTAAGCGGGAGCGGGACGTGTGACAGCATATCCCATGGTCTCTCTCATTAGGTTGGAAAACATTTCTGTGCATCACCTCGAGGCACCCTGGAGTGTCCCTCTATAGGATGGCAGTTTTGCACGATTCTTTATCTGATCTTCTGTATACGATACGATCGCTTTAGTCTCTTGTCCTAATCTTCTTTTTCCCTATGGTGGTCACATTAGGGCGGGACTCTAAGGCCGAAAATGAGGGGTTACACTTACGCGGAACTGTTAAGGGTTAACAGTTCTAGACCGCACGAATGGTGACTATTAGGTGCAGTTACAAGAGTTATTTCTGCTTAATGGTTGAGAGTGTCTCATCCAAATGAAGGGGCATCTGATCACTCCACAGATGACGTTTGTCTTGCCTCACTGGGGCATCATTGCGAAATAGAAGTCTAAAATTGGTGTTAAAATGTGGTATTACATAGACTTATTAAGTTTGTTCGTTTTTCAGCAATGTAATTATCGCTACAGCCACATTAGCTTTACTTAGCACCAATAAACTGACTGGCGAAAATTACGCTAGTTGGAAACACACGATCACAACCATTTTAATCATCAGTGATCTTAGATTCGTTCTTATGGAGGAGTGTCCTCCTATTCCACCTCCTAATGCCACTCAAAATGTTTAGAGGCCTATGAACGTTAGACACGGGTGAACGAGAAGGCCCGAGCCTATATCTTGGCCAGTCTTAATGACGTTTTGGCCAAGAAGCATGAGGCTATAGTCTCGGCGCATGAGATCATGGAGTCCCTGTGGGGCATATTCAGACAACCGTCTGGAAAGCTTAAGCAGAGGCTCTTAAATGCATCTTCAACTCCAAAATAGAGGAAGGCATATCTGTTCGAGAACACGTGCTTAATATGATGGTCCACTTCAATGTGGCAGAGTTGAATGGGTCTCGGATTGATAAGGGCAACCAGGTTAGCATTATCTTGCATTGATTGTTGAATAGCTCCCTGCATTTTGTTAGTAATGCCATACTAAACAAAGTGGATTATACCCTTATAACTCTCCTCAACGAATTACAGACATTCCAATCCTTATTGAAAAGTAAGGAGAAAAAGGTTGGTGAGGCAAATGTTGCCACATCATCAAAGAAATTCCATAAGGGTTCAACCTCAGAAACAAAATCTGCACCTTCTACTTCTAACACTACCAAGTGGAAGAAGAAGAAGGGTGGTAAGGGGAAAGGGAAGGCACCTGCTAACCTACCGCCTTTCGCCCAGCGGGGAAGGTGACCAGCGCCCGGAGATAAAGGAAAGTATTCTATTGTAACCAGGATGGTCGCTGGAAGAGAAATTGTCCTTGTTGGATCAAGGAGAAGAACAAGACCAAGGAAAAACAAGGTAAATATGATTTACTGGTGTTGGAAACTTGTTTAATGGAGACTGATGATTCTTCCTAGATTATTGACTTTGGGGTCACTAATCATGTTTGTTCTTCTTTTCAAGGGATTAGATCCTAGCGGCAGCTAGAGGCTTGTGAGATGACAATATGAGTAGGCACCGGGCACGTCGTCTCAGCTGTGGTAGTGGGAGGAGTCCAGTTGACTTTACAGAAGAATTTCTCATTTTAGATAATGTTTATGTAATTCCTGAGTTGAAAAGGAACTTAATTTCTGTAAAGTGTCTAATATAGTGTAAATATACTCTGAATTTTCAATTGAATAAAGTGTTTATTCATAAAGATGGAGTTGAAACTTGTTCAGCATATCTGGAAAATAACTTGTATATGCTAAGGCCGTTAGCAACAAGTTCCCTTCATAACATAGAAATGATTAAAATTGTCGTAACTAAAAATAAATGTCAAAAGGTTTCTCCAAAAGAAAATGCCCAACTTTGGCACCTTCGGTTAGGGCACATCAATCTCAATAAGATTGAAAGGTTGGTGAAGAATGGACTTCTAAGCGAGTTAGAGAAAAATTCTTTACCGGTGTATGAATCTTGCCTTGAGGGAAAGATGACTAAAAGACCTTTTACGGGAAAAGGTTATCGAGTCAAAGAGCCTCTAGAGTTAGTGCATTCTGGCCTTTGTGGTCCGATGAATGTGCGATCCAGGGGAGGCTATGAGTATTTCATTATCTTTACTGATGATTACTCAAGGTATGGATATGTTTATTTGATGCAACAGAAGTCTGAACCCTTTGAAAAGTTTAGAGAGTTCAAGGCTGAAGCTGACAATGCCTTGGATAGACGGATTAAGACACTTCGATCGTTCGAGGTGGAGAGATTTTGGATTCAGGGTTCCAGAACTATTTGATAGAACATGGAATCATTTCCTAACTCTCAGTGCCAGGTACACATCAGCAGAATGGTGTGGCGGAGAGGAGAAACAAAACCTTGTTGAACATGGTTCGGTCAATGATGAGTTACGCCTCCTTATTGGACTCATTTTGGGGTTTAGCAGTAGAGACTACAGTATATATACTCAATTGTATTCCTTCCAAGAGTGTTGCGAGAACACCTCTGGAGTTGTGGAACGGACGTAAAGCTAGTTTTCATCACTTCCACATATGGGGTTGCACAGTACATGTACTTGAGGCTAATCCAAAAAATTGGAACCACGGTTGAGGTTGTGCCTCCTTGTAAGCTACCCCAAAGGTACACGAGGGGGTTATTTTTATGATCCTATGGAAAACATATTGTTTGTGTCTACGAACACTACCTTCCTGGAGGAGGATCATATTAGGGAGCACAGTCCATGTAGTAAGATCGTGTTATGTGAGCTTTCAAACGAAACTACTAAAACTTCAATAATAGTTGTTGAAGGGTCTATGATGCGTTATTTTATGAGGTGAAATTATGAAATGAAATATGGTGATGAAAATGCGTTGAGCTACAAGTTTTCTCAGCGGAATCCAAGTATAAACCCCATTAAGTTTCCTGGTAAGTCCAGGGTCAAACTCAAGGACTAGGAAAAATGGTATGACGTGATAATTTTCAAGAAGACTTTGCGGTAACCAAATAATTCAAATAGTTGTTTTGGGTTGTTGTTTGCGATAATAGAATAAATATATGCAGCGTTTTGAAAAGAGTTGATAATACGGGAGATGCAATGAATATGCGGAGAATGGGTTGAGAAGGGGTTCGACTAACACTTCCTAGGATGCGTTCATGTTATGTGATCATGCAACACACATACAATAGCAAATCTTCTCTCGACAAAAATGCTACGGCTTCTAATACTAGAACACATGTGATATATGCAATGAGTCTATAGGACCTACACATAAGTCTCTATTCTTATCTATGCGATGACAAAATGACACACACACAAATAAGGCGACCACATAATATCTTAACTTATCTCTAGGGTGCATGCGATGCAGGTTGGCAAACAGAGCTTATCTCTAAGTCCCTATCTCTTGCTTATGTAGGTCTAATCTTGCTCTCTCGAGTCTAGATTCTAACCCAGCTCTCTCAAGTCTTAGGTTCTTTCTTTAGACTCTCTCTCGAGTAGCTCTAAAGGGTTTTTGGACACAACATAAAACAAGATAATTGCATGCGATGAAGATCCTAGGTCATGTTAGCTTAGTTCTTCTCAACCCATTCAATAAGTTTACCTACTCATGCGTGCTTTTAAGAGAGTGAACAGATGTAGATAAGCAATTTCATTGTATAGATATATAGTTGAAATACAAAATAACAATGCAAGATGAGAATAAAGAGCCTAGTAGCAATCTCTTGCTTCTCAAAGCTTTTACACTGTCTTTTCTACTCTATTCAAAAGATAGTCTCGCTCTCGTGAGAGTTGGCCCACTCTCTGCTTTTCCACACCTACGGGTTCTCTCTCGAGTTGCCCTGAGTGATCTTCCGGTGTCTCTTCCCTTCTCTCGTTCCACCTTCTAAATAAAAAGGATAAAGGAAATTCTCTAACTGTCTAAGCTTCTTTGCTGAAGGTTGCCTTCGATATTTATAGAGCTTTGGGGTGAAAGGCGTCTTCTCTCTTATGATTGCACAAATGGTATGGCTTTAATTTTCTGACTGATGCGCCGAATATTTGTCACCAAAAAGTTGTGTACTTGCTACAGTAAATCGTTAACGACTTGTCAACTTAATTCGGATTCGACCGTCATCAGCTTTCTGTCCCATCATGATTAATTATTCTTTTCACCCAGATGCACCCACTAAGTTGCAGTGGCTCTATGCAGTAATCCTTCTTGAGCAGATATTTGCAAGCATAAATCACCGCAAAGCCTTGCGGTATCGCTACGCTCGACCGTTGCTTTCTTGTGATCGCAATTTACGCTTTGCGTCAACGCATATTCTGCACAAAAATACAATAGTTAACTATTTTTATGCGATGAACGCATCGACCATAATGTTACAAACTTAATGCTTTTTAGACGCAATCTTATATGTTTTATTAATGCAAACCTGCATTGTTTAATAATTTAGTTCTGTAATAACGTGCATTTCTACTCGTTATCAGTCTGTTTCATCAGCAAGAGTTGTTGATGATAGTTCATTTGGGAGGTCAGTTCCACCTCAAGAGTTGAGGGAACCTCGACGTAGTGGGAGGGTTACGAACCCACCTGTTCATTATCTAGGTTTCACGAAAATCCTGGCTATGGTAGCCAATGGTGAAGTTGAGGATCCGTTGACTAATCAGAAAGTAATGGAGGATGTTGATTGGGATGAATGGTCAAAGCCATGGATCTTGAGATGGAGTCAATGTACTTCAACTCAATATGGGATCTTGTAGATCAACCTGATGGGGTAAAACCTATAGATTGCAAATGGATCTACAAGAGGAAACGGGGTGCCGATAAGAAGGGGCAAACCTTCAAGGCTAGACTTGTGGCAAAGGGTTATACCCAGATGGAGGAAGTCGACTATTGATGACATGCAGAAATGCATGTCATCTTAGGCCTTTTATTTAGAATTATGAGGGTTGTTAAGCAGAATATGCGGAAATTATGTTAGAAATTCATGAGAAAATGAGTTTGCGACGTTCAGCATTGAGAATCTCGGATAACCCATTATTATGTGTTGTTATGCATTCAATTGTCTATTTTTGTAGCTAATGCAGGAAGTGGACACAAACGCGGAAGCCGAGCTATCGCATAGACGACCGCATGCGGAGAAACTCTCCATCGCAAATGCGAACACATACGATCAATGCATGGGTGTTGCGGTGATCAGCCGCATGCGTCCATCGCATAGGAGTTGCGATCGTCAAGCGATTGTAGTCATCATGTAGAAGTTGTGGTAATCAAACGAATGCGGTCACTACACGAATGCGGCCACACGATAAACCATAATAGTGGAATGACCGCAAGGTTGGTGGAATGAAGGCATCAACACATATCTCGGAAAAACCAAAAGGTGATGTTCACATTTCACCTACCTCGCCGTTAGCAGCAGATATTCAGAAAAGAACCATCACGCCGCTAATGTCAAAATCAGGGCAGATCTATAAATGCTGTCGACGATCCAAGCTCTATAAATAGAAGCCACTGAGTAGAATTTTAACTCATCCAAGTTTCGGCCTTCGAGTAGATCCTTGTGATCCAGATGAACGGGTTAGAGGAAAGCTTGAGAGTTCTTCATCTCCTTCATCTATTTTGAGTGACGACCGGAGCCTTCACCGAAGTTAGATCTTGAGAGAGTCAGCCCCACCACCCTTCCATGGCACCACTGACAGCCTTGACACACATTCGCTAGAAGCAAGACATTGCTTCCAGCTGGTCGTTTCATTTTCTCTTATTTTCTTATATTGTATTGTATTACATTTTGGATTAAGAAATTAATACATTGTGTGTTCAATGTATTTCTATGTTTCCTTCGATTCCATCTCCATCTTTCTTTACTTAGCATCCTTAATCTTCATTGCATCACTTAGTGAGATTGCTAGAGTATCGCATACTTAATCATGCAGATTAGAGATATGAAGCATGTAGCAAACCACCGGAAGGTGTGCGTTGTGCGAGTGTGTGAGAAAACCTTATTTTCTTAGTATGAAGCTGTAGCAATGCCTGTCTATAGGCGAATGCAACGTTTGTCTATGAGTAAAGTCAGCAACAACTAACTGCCTGGGAGGGTAAGTGGTTGGTCGCATTGAGCAATGTAAGCATGTATTCACTAGAGATAAGAATAATCTTACGTCAACCAGGCTTTTATAGTTACCTTGTCTTATGTATACGTCCATCACACCTTTAGAGCTACTCGGGAGAGAGTCTAAAGAAAGAACCTAAGACTTGGGAGAGCTAGGTTAGAATCGATGCTCGAAAGAGCTAGATTAGGTTTGCATAAGCAAGAATGGAGACTTAGAAATAAGCTCTATTTGCTATTACACAGCGTATGCACCCTATGGAGAGGACAATGACTTCGTCCAAGAAGTAGGATACGGTGGCGGTATGCGGTCATCTCAACCTTTTTGCATACACATCACATACGTCCCAGAAATAGGCTCTAACGTGTGTAGCATGATCGCATAGCTTGCGTTGGCTAAGGTTGCCCTTGCGGTCACTCTTAAGGATTGTGATGAAGGCATCTCCCCATTTTGTCTATTTTTCCATCCATTTACTTCACGTCAACATACTTCTCATTGCGTTGTCTGTTAGTTAGGAGTAGGAGTAGGTTGTAGCTTAAAACCCCCCATCATTCTTTTATTCAACCGCTGTATACACATTATCGCATACATCTAGCTGCAAGTCCTTGAATTGTACCTCGGATCATCGGAGAAACTTGCGTTCGCATTATACTTGGCGTGAGCGCAAGAAAACTTGTGACAAGAACGAATGGTCATCGCATACATTCGTTAACGCATAGTTTCATTCCAACGCATGACCACCAACGCATGATAACCAACGCATAACTTAAGACATGCATCATACAATTGCGTTCATTAATTTTTGTCACCAATTATGAGAAGACTTTCTCGCTTGTTGCCATGTTAAAGTCTATCCGCATCCTTCTATCCATTGCCCTTTATTATAATTATGAGATTTGGAAAATGGACGTCAAGACTGCCTTTCTGAATGGTAATGTTGAAGAGACCATTTATATGGTGTAACCCGAGGGATTCGTTGCCCGAGGTCAAGAGCAAAAGGTGTGCAAACTGAATCGGTCCATTTATGGGCTGAAACAGGCATCTCGATCTTGGAACATTCGGTTTGATACTGCGATCAAATCATGTGGCTTTGTCCATAACTTTGATGAGCCTTGTGTCTACAAGAAAATCATCAACAGTTCAGTAGTTTTCCTAGTGTTGTATGTAGTCGATATCCTACTGACTGTAGTTAAAAACTTGATAGCAACCCAATTCCAAATGAAAGATTTAAGAGAGGACTCAGTTTGTTCTTGGTATTACTTTTCAGGATCGGAAGAACAAAGTGCTAGCATTTTCTTAGGCATCGTTACATTGACAAGATGTTGCTCAAGTATTCGATGCAGAACTTCCAAAAGGGGCCCTACTGCCTTTCAGGCATGGAGTTACATTTTCTATGGAAATATGTTCTAAGATGCCTCAAGAGGTTGTGTGATGATACGGGTCCCATATGCATTCCACCGTTGGCAGTTTGAATGTATGTGATGCTCTGTACTAGACCAGACAATCTGTTATGTTGTGGGAATAGTCAATAGGTATCACTCTAATTCAGGACAGGGACATTGAACTGCAGTCAAAGAATATTCTTAAGT
The DNA here is from genome assembly GCF_009727055.1 of Benincasa hispida. Classification (NCBI taxonomy): domain Eukaryota; kingdom Viridiplantae; phylum Streptophyta; class Magnoliopsida; order Cucurbitales; family Cucurbitaceae; genus Benincasa; species Benincasa hispida. Next base: position 61,280,428 of record NC_052360.1, on the reverse strand, counting down.
ATCTTCGCGAGAGAACGACGGCACTACATGCTCAGTATGGAACTAAGATTTGATTACTTATTGGATACACAGATTCTGACTTTCAGACTGATAAAGACTCTAGGAAGTCCACTTCAAGGTCAGTTTCCCTCTTAACGGATGAGCAGTTTAGTATGGTGAAGCACTAAGCAGGGGTGCATCGCCGAGTCACGATGGAGGCCGAGTATGTAGCGGCTTGTGAAGATGATAAGGAGGCCGTTTGGCTCAGGAAGTTCCTAACAAATCTGGAAATTTCTCCAGACATGTCTAGGCCCATCACACTCTATTATGACAATAGTGGTGCTGTGGCGAACTCCAGGGAGCCCAGGAGTCACAAGAACGGTAAACATGTAAAGCGGAAGTACCATCTCATTTGCAAAATAGTGCATCGAGGGAACATGATAGTCATGAAGATCACTTCAGATGACAACGTTGTTGACCCATTTACAAAGGCTCTCACGACTGTATTTTTTTAAAGTCGCCTTCAGAGGGTGGGTCTACAGGACTGCCCGCGGCTGAACTAGAGCAAGTAGAAGATTTTTGTATTGGGCCTTAGTGCCCTAGTTTATTTTTTTGTACTTATTGTTTGTACAACCCACTCGCTTTAGGACAAGTGGGAGAATGTTGGAGATGATGCCCTAAACTCTCGTTGGGATTTGTAGTTTGTAAACCTGTGATGTAATAATATATGATATTTTTCTTCACTATTGTCTATGAAACATTGGATGTTTTAATTGCTTTACCACAAATCAATCAACTAAGATCCCTCGTTGTCATTGTAACTTAAGCATGTATGTGGAGACATACAGGTGGATCATGTCTTAAGTGATAACCAAAATAGTCTTTAGTATATGGATATAGGAGGGAAACCTTATCCTAGTGACACTAAGGATGCGGCGTACTTTGTAGAATAGTTACAAGTGTTGTGATTTGCTACAGATGGTCTGATCCTGATCATTCATGTGGAGACATGTGAGCGGGGGCGTCATATACAAAGGAGTTTGTATAAGATCAGACCACGAAGTGTTATAGTCTCGTTATATAATGTCATTCATGACAGAGACTTCACTTTACTAGGATGACCATAGGTAATATGACCTCAATCCTGAGTGAGTTGGGAACTGCTGCCTTTGAGGGTGGTTCTTTGATTTGCATGGGAGCGAATGGCAAGATTGCCGACTCAAATCTACCATTTTGGTGCTTCGTCTGATTTAAGAGTTGGGAACTCAGCTACACAAGATGGAATTCACTCCTTCCCCAAAGTAGAGGTAAGTAGATAGATTGCTCCCTTAAGGGCTGATTCCGGGGCTTGAACGATGTGGCACCACATACCTTCTCATAGTCCGAGAGGTGTCCACACATAGTAGGACTATGTTGTATTATTCATTAGAGGGATCAGTGGTACTTAAGGACTTAGATGTAACTACAGGGGCAAAACGGTAAATTGGCCCAACTGTACTTATAAACATCTGTGAAGTGTTATCATATTGTTGATTGGTTATATCTGATGGACACAGAAATATATCTGTGGTGAGAAGAGTGCAGTTATTAGTCTTTAGTGGAATGTCTGGCAAGTTAACGGATAGTGGATCTCGTGGATAAAAATTTTAGTAAGCTATTCACGTACCGTTGGAGCTTCGAGCCACAGGTCCATAAGGTCTCATTAGTAGCTCAATGGATTTAAGTTAAGAATCAGTCTTTGGGTCAGATTGAAGTGTTCAAATTGAAAAGAGGGAGTTCGATTATATATGATATGATTGAACTGGTCAATTATATATGATACGGTTAACATGATATATGAGATATATTAATTGGAGGAAAATGATATAAGTATGATTTATATCTAGTGGAGGAGAAAAGGAATATGGTTTATATGTTGCATATGATGTGATATTAAACTATAGGTTATAAATATAATATGATTATATTTATTTCTTATTAAAAGATTATAAGATAATTGTTGGCAGTTTTTTCTCCACAACCGAATGGGATAGTGGGAGGTTGCATTTAGTTTTAGTAACTGAAGGATAAAATGAAAATAGTTTTCATTTTGCAAAGAGATCAGAGAATTGCTCCACGATTTAGTACACTTCCAGAAAATGAGAACATACACAATAGCTCAAAGTTTACTAAACAATCATGTGCACATGCGGATTACCTAAACGATCGCATAGTCTTTTCTAAACGATCGCGTGCCTGAGCATTTTTATTAAACAATCATCTAAATGATCAGGCCCTTTTTGCTACACGAATTAGTACACTACCTATCATCTAGTTAACAAGAGCTCGATAGCTCAAGTTGTCCTAAACAATCGTGAACACGCGTAGTCTTTTCTAAATGATCACGCGTCCGAGCGATTTTACTAAATGATCGTCTAAATGATCAAGCCCTTTTTACTACACGATCGTGTACCTTTACCTAAATGATCAAGCACCCGTCTATGCGATAGACTCCATATCTCTCCCACTTGCTTGGTCATGGTAAACGATCGTTGTTTCCTCCTCCCCTCTACCAAATCTGACAGAGCCCATACCTCCTGGATTCTCACTCCGAGAATACCGAGGTTTTCGACTGGTTGTGTCCTCTTGGCTACCTTGTTCGTGTTGAAGACCATCGGTGGCTTTGATAAGCGACAGCGAGAGTTGCTGGCTTGATGAGAGCAAGATTTAAAGAGAAGAAGAGTTCTTCAATGGTATGTATCTCGTTCCTTTGCATTTAAGATTTTTTCTAAGCATGCCGTAATTGGTTGTTAAATGCATAACTTATATGTTTCATTGTAAATGCGATATTTCTGTCACAATGAATTTGGAATGATCTTGCTTCCATTCATAGGTACTCTTTGATAAGAGTTCCTTCACTAACACAATCTGTTTACTTTTAACAAGGTCACGAATAAAATGATGTCCGATATCTATATCTTTAGTACGACTGTGTTGTACTGGATTTTTGGATATATTAATCGCATTCATATTGTCAGAGAAAAGAGTCAAGACATCTTGTGAGACATCATACTCCATCAACATTCATCTCATCCAAAGTAATTGAGTACAGTTACTTCCAACAGCAACATATTATGCTTTATCTGTAGACAAAGAAACATAATTTTATATCTTGTTGAACCACAAAATGAAGTTGTTCTCAAAGAAACAACCTCTGGATGTATTTTTTCTATTCTCTGAGTTACCTGCCCAATCAGCATCACAGTAGCCAACCTACTAGTATCAAGGGTATACAATAAGCCATAATCGCTAGTCCCATTTATGTATTTGATGATTCTTTTTGCACTAAATAAATGACTGTTTTTAGGACATGATTGATATCTAGCACATACACCAACAGCAAAGGCAATGTTAGGTTTGCTGGCAGTCAAATAAAGTAAACTCCCAATTATGCTCTTATAGAGTCTCTCATCTACATTAGTTCCATTGGAGTCTTTTGTTATTTATACATGAGTTAGCACAAGAGTTATTTTACCACGCACCTTCAAGGCCAAATTTCTTCACTAAATTCCTGGCATATTTACTTTGAGAGATAATTCCCTCATTCAATTGCTTTATCTGAAACCCCAGAAAATAGGATAATTCTCCTACCATACTCATTTCAAATTCATCCTACATTTGTTTCACAAAGAGCTCAACCATCTCCTGAGATGTTCCTCCAAAAACAATGTCATCAACATAAATTTGTACAATAAAAGAACTTTTCACTAGATCTTCTTACAAAGAGAGTTTTACCAACTCCCTCTTGCCTATACCCATTGTTGACAAGAAATTGGTTTAGACGCTCGTACCATGCCATGGGAGCTTGTTTGAGGCTATAAAGGGCCTTGTTGAGTTTATACACATGCTTAGGATAAGAAGGATCCACATATCCTTTGGGTTGAGCAATATACACTTCCTTGTTTAGAATTCCATTCAAGAAGGCACTTTTCACATCCATATGATGTAATTTAAATTTCAAAAGACAAGCAAGGCCAAGCAAGAGTATGATAGCTTCTAATCTTATAACAGAAACAAAGGTTTCATCAAAATCAAGACCTTCAACTTGAGTATATCCTTGGGCCACTAATCTTGCTTTATTTCTTATCACATTTCCATTCTCATTAGTCTTGTTTTTGAAGATCCACTTTGTGCCAATAACATTCACAGAATCCAGCTTGTGAACAAGAGTCCAAACATCATTCCTCCCGAATTGCCCGGGCTCCTCTCACATGGCATTCACCCAACGTTCATCTTCAAGAGATTTTTTAACATTTTTTGGTTGAACAAGAAAAGTGAAGTGAATATTATTGATCATGTCGAGATAATTAACCTTATCCTTTCTTCAAGATGTCACTCCATTTTCCAGATCCTCAATAATGTTACTAGGAAGATGATTTTTACAAACCCTGCTGGAAGGTTGCTTGTTGCTTACATCTTTCTGCTTAGCGATATTCTGATTAGTCTCCACAAGTTTTTCTGAATTCATGTCTGCCGATGAGTCAAATGAGATGTTAAGCACATTAGTATTAACAACCAGAGCGATACTGAGATCTTCTTCTTCAATAAGAGAAAAACCAGGAGAACTAACATCATCATCAATTACAACGTTAATAGACTCCATTACAGTATGAGTTGTTTGTTATAGACATGATAAGCTCAACTGTTTGAGGAATATCCAAGAAATATCTCTTTATTAAACTTGGAATCCCATTTTCTTTTAGCCTTTCTATCAACAAGAATGTAACAGACAATTCCAAAGACATGAAAATATTTCGCATTAGGTTTTCTACCTCTTCATATTTCGTATATAGTGCTTAAAGTTCTTGGTCGTAAGACCACTCTGTTATGTATATGACAGGTTGTGTTTAGAGCTTCTGCCCAGAAGTGAAATGGTAGATACTTTTCATATATCATTGCACGAGCCATCTTTTGAAAAGTTTTGTTTTTCCTTTCCAAAATTCCATTCTTTTGTGGTGTAATAGGAGCAAAAAAACTCATGGTAAATCCCAAAAAACTGACAAAACTCAGTGAATTGAGAGTTTTCAAACTCCCTACCATTTAGGTCATTCTCACATTGTAGTTGAAGACAGGGAGCATGAAAAACAGAGAAAGTGTCTGATTTTTCACGAATAAAAGGCACCCAGGTGTATCTGGATTAGTCATCAACAACAAGTAAAACATATTGTTTGCCTCATAGACTCTCAGATTGCATGGGTCCCATCAGATCCATATGAAGAAGTTTCAAAACCCAGGAAGAGCTAGAGTGACTTAATTGCTTGTGAGAGACATGAGTTTCTTTACCAGATAGACAATCTCCACAAATAATTCCAAGAAAGCTTCATAAAGAGGGGAGACCGGTTACAACATTAGTTGCAAGAGCCTTCTGAATAATTTTCATGCTTATATTCCATGACGTTTATGCCAAAGATTTGTTTCTTCTTGTCTAGAAAGACCACAAATCTGCGAAGGATGATCAGAACCCCACAGTTAACAATTAGCAGAAGAACGTAAACCTATCATAATGAGGGCTTTCACATTGTCTATGACAACACATTTGTCTTTGGTAAAGCTCACATTCAGATCTTGATCGCACAACTTACTAATGCTAATAAGATTGGCAGTGAATCCTTCAACCAACATCACATTTTTCAAAGGAGTGGGACTCGGATAATTCAACTTTCTTTTCCCAATGATTTTTCCACAAGCACTATCACCAAATGTGACCTTTCCGAAACGGATAGATTTGAGATCAGACAAATAGCTCTTTTGACCAGTCATGTGTCGAGAGCTTCCATTATTAAAATATCAGCCATTTTTAGCAAACGATCTAAGCAAAGACAAAACTATATTACATTTATTCTAAATATTTTTCTCTTTTCGCACCTGTTTGACTCTCGTCTATCTATAATAATAATAATCATGTGTAACATAGGAAGTACTTCTAGAATAGGTGGGTTTGTAGAGAATTTTCAGTAACTGAAAACAAAAAGGACGTTTGTGCCCTACCTTTCCACAGTAGTGATAAATCCATCTTGGTCTAGTCAAGTGGTTATCTTTCAGCCAAACATTGATGGTAGATGTACTTGTAAACCCATAAGATTCTGGATCTTGAGCTTTAACAATTCAATCTTTTGCTTCCCTTTCCATTTTGACTGATCATAGTGCATACTTCCTCTTTTAGGAAGCCCAAAGTTATCTCTAGCAGATTTTCCTTCTATCAAAATTTTCTCTAGAGATTCAGTACCAGTGTTTAGCATTCTGAGATTCTGGCATACTGAATCCTTTTCAACTTTAACTTGAGAAAATTCACGCTTCAAATCTGCAATAGTCGACATAAGTTTGTGATTCAGCTATCAAGTCTCAATGCTTTCTTTTTGCATATCAAGTGTTTTCTGATCATCTTGCCATTTGAGAAAAAGAACATGATAAAAAGGTTTTATAGTAGAGGTGAGCATGGTAGACCGAAAATATTCAGGCTCTTTGTACACCACTTCAAATATGGTTTTTTATCAGATTATAGTGGTTCAGAATTGTATACGTCTGAATGTTGGTAGTGCAAATGCAATGCTAGCTGGAATGGCCAATAGAAGGCAAAATTTGAGAAGTATTGGGGGAAAAATGAAAAAAATAATCTCTTATTGTATGTTGCTATTGTGCTAAATCCTCGAAAAAAAGCTAAGGTTTGTATCTTTTTGTCTTAAAAAAATTTTTGGGCCAAAGATTGCCAAATCTATGGGCAATATAGTGGAGCAATGTTGTAAATGTCTTTTTCTTGAGTACAGTACTCGGAGTGGGAGTATTACTACTACTAATACACCAGTTGTCTCAGCCTCGGAGACCATCATTGATTGTGATCCAACTGAAAAGGTGAGTAAAGACTTTGTCTATGATACAATTGATTTTGATTTTGAAGGCAATGATACTACACCTTTCGAACAGGGGTTAGAGATTGATATTTATTTGTTAGAAGCCAATGTTAAGAATGAATGTGATTTTGACATACTTCAATGGTGGAAGATAAACAGTCATCAGTCTGAGGTTCTTAATCGTATGGCTAAAGATATTTTGGCAATTCCAATATCTACTGTAGCGTCTGAGTCGGATTTTAGTATAAGAGGATGTGTTGTTGATTCATCGCATTGTTCATTGGCTCCAAAAATAGTGGAGGCTCTCATTTGTACTTAAAATTGGCTACATTCTGGTCTAATAGATCTTAAAACTCAGCATGAATTGGAAGAAGCTTCATTATTTAGAGAAGTTATTTATTCAATTGTTTTACTTTAAACTTTATGCATTTATATTTTGTAGTTGTAACTTGTTAGTTTAAAATCTTAATGAGGTTTTCTTTCTCTTCTTAATCTTAATTATATAGGATTCAGAAGGTTATGGATAATGAAAAAGAGATTCAAGACCTTCCAGATTTTGCAAAGTTGCCACTTATAGATTAAGCATTTATCATTTACTAGCATTGGTTTTAGTGGTATTTGACTACTTGTGACGTACTATTTGTGTTTACATTGTAATTTGGTTGTATTTCAATTTATGTTGAAATTTCTAATTTGATTGTATGTGTCATGTGACATTTGTGATGTGACGTACTATTTGTGTTTTCATTGTATTTGATACTATTTGTGGCATACACTATCGACTCTCATATTCCTCTCCTCCTCTCCATCTCCTTCCTTCTTCCAAGGATTTAAGCAAAGCCCACAACTTTTGCTTGAATCCTTTGTCCCAAGAGAATACATATGGTTCTCAAGTGGTGGTGTCTATTTTTAAGAAGGAGGTCCGTGTAGAGAAGGAGATTCGTTCGTGTTTCGTTCGAGGGATTCTTAAAGAAAGTATTCTTCAAAGGTAAGGGTTTCTGAAACCCTATGTTTTCCCTTATTTAATGCATGCTATAATTTAAGTAAATGCATATCTTGTTTTTGTTTTACTATAAAACTTATATTCAATGAAAAATAGAAATTGGGTTGATCTTGCTTCCGCTCACGATTCTCTCCAGTTAGAGTTCCTTCAGTTAAAACATAGTCTTTGCTCTGTTTCATCAGAAAAGTGGGACATTCAGCCTGTATATGACCAAATCCACCACATTCTCTACATTCGAAGTTCTTTTCTTTGTGAAAAAATAAATTACCTATCTTGTCCAATTCCTTTTTACTATTTTGAGATCTAAATTGATTGGGAGTAGATACTCCAGACTTGTTATTATTATAAAAACCAGACATTTTACCAATTTTTTTTAGCACATGATTAAACTATTTTGAAAGTAATGAAATCGATTCGACAAGAGGATCTTCTGAATCTTTATCATCACTAATCAACTCTTCTTTAATAACTGATGGAAGAGTAATTCTCTTATTTTTCTTTTCAACTTTCCCGTCAAGAGACATTTCAGAAGTGAGTAAGGAGCCAAATAATTCATCTACTCTCAACTTTGTTATGTCTTGAGCTTCCTCAATGGTTGTGACTTTCATGTCAAATCTCTTGGGTAAAGATTTCAGAACTTTCTTGACAAGTTTTTATTCTGAAATCTTCTCTTCGATAGCAAATGACTCATCTACAATATTGAGCAATTGAACATTAAATTTAGCAATGGATTCGTCATCGTGCATTCTAAGATGTCCAAACTTTGATGCCACCAACTACAACCTAGACATCTTTACTTTAGTTGTTCCCTCATGAGCAACAAACAAGATATCTCATGCCTCCTTAGCTGAGACACAAGTATTAATAACTCTTAATATGTTGTGATCTACACCATTGAATATTGCGTTCAAGGCACTGCTTCATCTTCTTCTTCGGATCACTGAGCCTATGGCTTCAAAATTTCCTTTCCATCCTCAGATTTGATAATAAGATGTGTCCATCTGGATACAACAATCTTCCAAGTTTTGTTATCAATCGATTTTAAGAAGGCAATCATTCGAGCTTTCCAATACGAATACTTTGTTCCATTAAGAACGGGTGGACGACTGGTAGAGCCTCCTTCCTTGATTCCATTTATGATCGAAGCACCTAAGATAAAGGTGATCCGCTCTGATACCAATTAAAAAAGCGTTAGGATGACTTGTCACTCAATATGTGGTTGTTAAGCTGAAAGCACTGACAATAGTTGTACAAAGAAAATTAGAAAATTACCGTTAGCACATTGTATTGCCGAAGTCCCCGGAAACGGTGCCAAAAACTTGATGCGTGTTGTTATACGATGAAATAATGGAAAAGTATGCATGACGGAAGATGTGTTGAGCATGCAAGTTTTCTCAGCAAGGTCCAAGTATAAACCATACTGAGGTGCCTGATGCGTTATTTTATGCGATGAAATAATGGAAGGATTTCGTTGGTGGAAAATGCATTGTGCAAACAAGTTTTCTCAGCAGGACCCAAGTATAAATCCTACTGAGTTTCCTGGTAAGCCCAGGGTTGAACTCAGGGATTAAGGAAAACAATATGCGGTGGTAATTTTATAGATCGCTTTGCAGTAACAATTAAATCAATGGTTTGGTTGGATTGTTGTTTGAAATATAAAAAGTATGCGACGGATTTGAGAAAAGAGTGATTGTGCGATAGATGCACTGAGTATGCGACGGAACGGGTTGAGAAGGTCTTTAGCTAGCATTTCCCGAGAATGCGATCAAACTATGTGATCATCTACCCTCATGCGACAACAACTCATTTTCCAATGCAAATGCGGTGGCTCCTAACTTTAAGACGCATGCGATGAATGCAATAGTGTCTATAGAGCTTATTCCTAAGTCTCTACTTCTTGCCTATGCGATGATGCTAAACACACACAAGAACAAGGTGATCGCATACAATCATAACCTATGTCTAGGATGCATGCGATGCATTAATAGCAAATAGCGCTTATTCCTAAGCTTCTATCTCTTGATTATGCATTTCCAATCTGACTCTTCCAAGCCTAGATTCTAACCTGACTTTTCCAAGCCTAGATTCTATCCTTAGACTACCCTCCCGAGTATCTCTAATGGATGAATGACGCATACATAATACAAGATAATTACATAGAATGAAGATCCCCAGTTATGCTAGCTAAGTGCTTCTCAACACATTCGACAGATTCAACTACTCATGCGTAATGTACAGAGAATGAACAAATATAAAGATGTCATTTTCATTTCTATAAATAAGTTCAGAGTACAAAATGACAATGGAAGTAAGGGTAGAGAGTCTGCTAGCAATTCCTTGCTTCCTAAGGCTTTTACACTGTTATCTTTATTCTACTCAAAAGATGTTCTTGCTTTCGCAAGAGTCAGCCCCCTTTCTGGTTTCGACGCTTCCGGCACTCTTCCAAGTTCACCGAAACGATCTCTCAGTATAATTTTCCTTCACTCGCTTCTGCCTTCTAAGTAAAAGAAAACTATGAACAGGGCTACTTCTATCTAAAGGGGAAAATTATCTAACTAAACGAACTGCTTCACTGAATGTGGCCTTTGGTATTATAGAGCTTCGGGGTGAAAGGCTTCTTCTTTCTTATGATTGCACTGGTAGGATGGCATTAATTCTCTGTCTGATGCGCCGAATATTTGTCATCGAAAAATTGAGTTTACTTGCTACAGTAGATCGTTAATGGCTTGTCAACTTAATTCGAAATCGACCGTCATCAGCTTTCTGTCCCATCGTGATTTATTACACTTTTCACCCAGATGCGCCCATCATGATACGCCAGCTCTATGCGGCAACCTTCTTAAGCAGATATTCGCAAGCGCAAGTTGATCGCATAGCCTTGCGTCAACACAATATCTTAATGCACTCGGACGTTAATTTATGTGGATCGCATTTTCGCCTTGCGTCAACGCATTTTTTGCACAAAAATACTCAAGTTAGTTGTTTTGATGCAATGAATGCATGCGACCGAAATTATGTAAACTTAATGCTTTTGGATGCAATATTGTATATTTTTATCATCACAATCCTGCAGTGTTTTATGAATTTGCGCTGTAATAATGTGCATTTCTGCCCGTTACCATTACCTGGTAAGCCCAGGGTCGAACTCAGGGATAAGGATAACACTATGCCATGGTAATTTTTAGACCACGTTGTGGTAACAAATAAATCAAGTATTTGGTTGGTTTGTTGTTTACAAAATAAAAAGTATGCAGCGGATTTGAGAAAAGAGTTAATAATACGGAAGATGCAATGAATATGCAGGGAACGGGTTGAGAAGGGGTTTAGTTATCACTTCCCAGAATTGCGTTCATATTATGCGGTCATGCTACAAACATACAATAGCAAATCATCTCTCGATGCAAATGCTACGGCTTCTAGTTTTAGAACGCATGCGATATATGCGATGATGTCTATAGGACTTGCACATAAGCCTCTATTCTTGTCTATGTGATAACGAATGACACGCACACATATAAGGCGACCATATATTACCATAACCTATCTCTAGGGTGCATGCGATGCATGTTGGCAAACAGAGCTTATCTCTAAGTCCCTACCTCTTGCTTATCCAGATCTAATCTTGCTCTCTCGAGTCTAGATTCTAACCTAGCTCTCTCAAGTCTTAGGTTCTTTCTTTAGACTCTTTCTCGAGTAGCTCTAAAGGGGTGTTGGGCGCAATATAAGACAAAATGATCGCATGCGATCCTAGGTTATGTTAGCTAAGTATTTCTCAACCCATTCGATAGATTTAGCTACTCATGTGTGTTTTACAGAGAGTGAACAGATGTAGATAAACAAGTTCCATTTTATAAATAAATAATTGAAGTACAAAATGATAATGCGGACTAAGAATAAAAAGCCTGGTAGCAATTTCTTGCTTCCCAAGGCTTTTACACTGTTCTTCGCTACTCTGTTCAAAAGATAATCTTGCTCTCGCAAGTGTCGGACCTTTCTCTGTTGTTCCACGCCCCTAGGTTCTCTCTCGAGCTGACCAGGATGATCTTCCAGCGTCTTTTCCCTTTTCTTGCTTCCGCCTTTTAAGTAGGAAAACTAAGAACTCTAAGACTGGGCGAACTAACTAACTATACAAACTTCCCAAAAACTAACTCCTTTATACTGAAGATGGCCTTCGGTATTTATAGAACTTCAGGTTGAAAAGCTTCTTCTCTCTTACGATTGCACTAATGGGATGGTATTAATTCTCTATCTGATGCGTTGAATAATTGTCACCGAAAAGTTGAATGTACTTGCTACAATAGGTCGTTAATGGCTTGTCAACTTAATTCGGAATCGACCGTCATCATCTTTCTATCCCATCGTGATGTCTTAAGCTTTTACCCAGATGTGCCCACCTTATTGCACCGGCTTTATGCGACCATCTTCTCGAGCAGATTTTCGAACGCAAACGATCGCATAGCCTTGCGTCAACACATTCTTGAGCAGACGATCGCATTGCCTTGCGTCAATGCATTTTGCGCAAACGATCGCATAGCCTTGCGGTCACAATCTCTTATGCGTTCGGACGTTAATTTCTTCAGATCGCATTTCTGCCTTGCGTCAACGCATTTTCTGCACGAAAATACATAAGTTAGGTTTTTTTAATGAGATGGACATATGCGATCGCAATGTTGTGAACTTAATGCTTTTGGACGCAATATTGTATATTTTTATCAACGCAATCCTGCATTGTTTTATAATTTTGCGCTGTAATAACGTGCATTTCTGTCCGTTATCACACCCCCAAATTTAAACAATGTTTGTCCTCAAGCATAAGCTAAAGATTTCTTTAGAAAGTCGACCGCCTTCTCTTTCCTAGATTTCTCAAGAATGCCTTATTCAAATCCTACGCATCAAAATCTCTTAATTTTTATCCAGGTCTCTTCTTAAAATATTTCTAAATTTTAGGGACTGCAAGTTTAACCTTCAAAAAGACTTTACCAGATTCGAGGGCATCGCATGATTTATTTCATAAAAAAACTTTTTCACTAAGGTATTTTCAAATGATTTTTATCCTTGCATATTTTAGACATTTTTTTTATGACCTTGCGCTGATCCAAGTGCCTAGCCTTCATTTTGGCTTGCCCCCATGTGTGTCATGCGGACATCCAACTACGAGCAAGGCGCTCTTTCTCAGTCTAAAATCATGTCTATTTGGCAGAGGAGTTGCGATTATTTATTTATGCGTTGATCACAATTCCTACCTTCGTTTTGGCTTGCCACCACGTGTGTCATGCGAATATCCAACTACAAGTAGGATCCGATCGCAACATTATGAGATTTATTTTTTTATTTTTATTTTATTTTTTTTGTAAGGCTAAAAATAGAAAGGTCGAAAAATGAATACCGCACCCCCAAATTTAAAATACGGCAATGTCCTCATTGCTAAAAGATTGAAAGAAGTCATGCGATGCTCTTAGGAAGTTTTGGAAAAAGTCAATTTGAAAGAAAGCTGATAGACCACTAACTTTTAGAAATATTTCATATGTTGACTGTCCTAAAATTAAGTTAACTCTAGTATAATAGTTAAAAGTAGGTGATGAAAGTTCATGAAGTATTGATATTAAAAAAAAAAAAAAGATATTCCAAAAGGATTGCGTCCCTGATGAGGTTGAGTCGCATAGTAACTCAGAGACTGCTTATTTCAAGCTGGACATTTTACATCCACAGTGGCTTTTTCTTCTTTTCTCGGTCTTCTGGGATCTTGACTGCCTTAATCCGAAGCTTTTCCCTATTGACGTTCATTACGATTTCCCCCTTGTGCATATTAATTTGAGCGCGACCGGTTAATAGGAATGGTCGTCCCAATATGATGGGCGCATCTTTGTCCGCTTTATAGTCCAGAATGATGAAGTCTGCCAGCAAGCTGAATTTGTCAATTGAGATTGCAGCATCTTTCAACTCTCCCTCGGGATGGATGCGGGATCCGTCCACAAGTAGGAGGGTCTCCATCGTGGGCGTGGTCTGCCCATATTCAATCATTTAAAGATTGATAGCAGCATTACGTTTATATTCGCCCAAGATCGCATAGTGCTTGACCACTATAGACCCCTCCAATTGAGCATGGTATCGTGAAGATTCTTAGGTCGCACATTTTTTGTGGGATGCTAGTATTTTTGTTACTGCCTCTATGTAGCAATCTTATCTTCATCATTCTATTTCTTTTTCAATCTTTGCAGAAATGGTGGTAGCTGGACTTCTTCTATCTCGTGTTCTATAGGCTTGAAGGTGGACTCAACTTCTGGGTTCATCTTCTCGGGCTCTTCTGAATCATATGTTAATGGGTCCTTGGTTGTCACCGCATTCAAGTTGGTCATGATGGGTTTCTCCCCTACTTCCGTCATCATTTTTTCGCTTAGCAAAGAGACTGTTAAGCATTGTTCCTTTCCTATACCCCTAGAGTTGCAAGAGAGCTAAGTTGAGCTAGGCAACACTCCTTATGGTCTATTTTCGAGTTCGCCCACAATCTGTCCTAGCTAAAGTTCAGGATTTCAGATGGACGTTGCTTGATTCTGAAGCACTAATTCATTATTCTCGATATACTGCTTCAGCAAGCTTTCTAAGGATGAAGATTGCAGTGCCTACGAACTGCTGGCTTGGTTATGCGTCGGACTGTTGGTTCGTGGGAAAAATCCGGGTGGCTCTTCTTTTTGCGCCACTGGTTGAAAGCTTTGTTGTTGATTTTTCCATGCAAAATTGGGGTGGTTTCTCCACCCGGGATTGTACGTATCGGAATAAGGTTGTTCTTTATGAAGCATACTGATTGCGGATTTCCTGGGCATTCTTCCATTGGATGTGCTTCTCCACAGATGACACAACTTGTGGTCATTTGAGCAATTGCGTTGAACTGCCCTTTTTGCGTTCCCGTGCTATTAATTGTGATGTCTTGTATCAAACTCATCATCGCGTTCATTTTTGTTTGTAGGGATGCGATGGCCCCGTTGTTCGTGTCACTATCTTTAATTCTTAATCTTTGATCGATTTCTCTCAAGTCCTCATAATTTTTAGAAATGCGATCAAGGATGTTTTTGGCCTCATCATAAGTTTTATCTAGCAGACCTCCAGCGGTTGCTGCATTGGCAGCAGTCTATGAAGCAGGGTTTAATCCGTGATAAAAAATCTCCATCTGTAAGCAGTTTGGTAAGTCGTTATGCGGGCAATCTCTTACCAGCCTCTTAAACCTCGCCCAAGTGTTGCTGAGCGATTCGTCAGTTTCCTGTTCAAAATTCGTAATTAACTTCCTCCTTGCGTTCTCCGTTGGAGAGAAGTATTTCTTCTTAAACTTCTCTACTATTTACTTCCATGATGTAATCTCCCCCGGTTCGAAAGAATAAACCCATTTTCGTGCCTAGTCACATAACAAAAATAGAAACAATGTCAGTCGAACCTCCTCGGTGGAGATATTAGGGAACACAAAAGTGTTACAGATCTCTATGAAACTTCTGAGGTGGGCATGCGGATCCTCGCCACGCCTTCCATTAAACCGTCTAGTAGTCTGGATCTGTAGCATCATCGGTTTCATTTCGAATCTCGATCCATCAAGAGCGGGCCTCATGATTCCTGAGGAGAAATCGTAGAGGTTGGGCGACGCATAGTCTCGAATGAGCCTATTACGATCGTTGACCAATAGGATGGGATTCGCCATGACATTATTTTCATTGGGTGCTTCATTTCCTGGTTGTTCCGCCATGTTATCTTTCTCTTGTTGTTGACAGCTATCTCTCAATCTTCGTCGGAACGTTCTTTCAATCTCTGGGTCGTAATTTTCCAGAGATTGAAAGCTGCAAAGAAAATCGAAAAATTACCATTAGCACACTGTATTGCCAAAGTCCCCGACAACGGTGCCAAATACTTGATGTGTGTTATTATGCGATGAAATAATGGATAAGTATGCGATGACGGAAGATGCGTTGAGCATACAAGTTTTCTTAGCAAAGTCCTAAGTATAAACCCTACTGAGTTGCCTGGTAAGCCTAGGGTCGAAATTAGGGACTAAGGATAACACTATGCGATGGTAATTTTTAGATCACTAAATCAAGTGGTTGGTTGGTTTGTTGTTTACAAAATAAAAAGTATGCGGTGGATTTGAGAAAAGAGTTAATAATACAAAAGATGCGATGAATATGCAGGGGAACAGGTTAAGAATGGGTTTAGCTAACACTTCCTAGAAATGCGTTCATGTTATGTGGTCATGCTACACACATACAATAGTAAATCATCTCTCGATGCAAATGCTACGGCTTCTAGTTTTAGAATGCATGCAAAATATGCGATGATGTCTATAGGACTTACACATAAGCCTCTATTCTTGTCTATGTGATGACAAATGATACACACACATACAAGGCGACCGCATATTACCATAACCTATCTCTAGGGTGCATGTGATGCATATTGGCAAACAGAGCTTATCTCTAAGTCCCTATCTCTTGCTTATGCAGATCTAATCTTGTTCTCTCGAGTCTAGATTCTAACTTAGCTCTCTCAAGTCATAGGTTCTTTCTTTAGACTCTCTCTCCAGTCGCTCTAAAGGGGTGTTGGGTGCAACATAAGACAAAATGATCGCATGCAATGAAGATCCTAGGTTATGTTAGCTAAGTACTTCTCAACCCATTCGATAGATTTAGCTACTCATGCTTGTTTTACAGAGAGTGAACAGATGTAGATAAGCAAGTTCCATTTTATAGATAAATAATTAAAGTACAGAATGATAATGCGGACTAAGAATAAAGAGCCTGGTAGCAATTTCTTGCTTCCCAAGAATTTTACACTGTTCTTCGCTAATCTGTTCAAAAGATAATCTTGCTCTCGCAAGCATCGACCCTCTCTCTATTGTTCCACGCCCCTGGGTTCTCTCTTGAGCTGACCAGGACGATCTTCCGGCGTCTTTTCCCTTATCTTGCTTCCGCCTTTTAAGTAGGAAAACTAAGAACTCTAAGACTGGGTGAACTAACCAACTGTACGAACTTCCCAAAAATTCTCTTTTTTACTGAAGATGGCCTTCTGTATTTATGATTGTACTGATGGGATGGCATTAATTCTCTATCTGATGCGCCAACTAATTGTCACCGAAAAGTTGAATGTACTTGCTACAATAGGTCGTTAATGGCTTGTCAACTTAATTCGGAATCGACCGTCATCATCTTTCTATCCCATCGTGATTTCTTAAGCTTTTCTCCAGATGTGCCCACCTTATTGCGCCGGCTTTATGCGACCATCTTCTCGAGCAGATTTCCGAACGCAAACGATCGCATAGCCTTGCATCAACGCATTCTTAAGCAAATGATCACATTGTCTTGTGTCAACGCATTCTGCGCAAAGGATCGCATAGCCTTGCGGTCGCAATCTCTTATGCGTTCGGACGTTAACTTCTTTGGATCGCATTTTCACCTTGCGTCAACGCATTTTCTGTACAAAAATACATAAGTTAACTGTTTTAATGCGATGGACGCATGCGATCGCAATTTTGTGAACTTAATGCTTTTGGACGCAATATTGTATATTTTTATCAACGCAATACTGCATTGTTTTATAACTTTGCACTGTAATAACGTGCATTTCTATCTATTATCAGTTGTAACAACAAAAATTCCAATCGTAATAAAAAAAGTAAAGACACATAGCAGTTGGTAACCCAGTTCGGTGACAAACACCTACATTTGGGGGGTTGAACGCCTAGGAAAGATACTCCACTAATATTAGAGTAAAGTAGTTTATAACATACTACTTATCTGTAATACCCCAATTAATACAGTGGTACACGTAGAGCTTAACTCACACGTCACCTAGGCTCCCCCTATATGTGAGACACTCTCTCAATAAACTTAGGCTCTCCCTAATTATGTTAATATTAGCAATGAACACTACAACACCTGCCAGTTGAGACTCCTTCTCATGACAATATCTTTTCCAATGTCAGTGAACTCCCTTCACTAATGATTCTTAGGAACTCCCTAAGATGATGAATTCCCTTCTTCGAAGTTGAGTCTTAGACTCCCCCTATGACTAAGAATCCCTTCTCTGGCAGCTAGCAGTTAGGCTCCCTTTAAGCCATAATAATCTTCAAAGTCTTATATTCAACAGAAGAAGAACTTGCACAGCGAATAAAGTGAGCAACGAGCAAGAACACAATGTGGGACAATTCGACCGAAGGCTGCAAACGTCTTGCTCTCAAAAATCTAAATCGACGTAATCAAAAATTGCACATTGAAAGCATGTCAGAACACTCCTTTTATAGATGAATCCAGAAAAGGAAACATCTCCCAAATAGGAAAAAAATAAGCCATACCACAATAAAGGAAAATATCATACTTCATCAATCTCTAAGTTATTTCCAAATTAGGAAAGTATTTCACAGGAAAATATTATCAAGTCAAAACCTGATGTTAGTACTTTATTTGAGACATCTGTAGAGCCACTATCTTAGAGAAAATCATAACGCCAACAAACCAATTCTCCAACACCTGTGATACATGATATACACATATTCTCAATAGGAAGGCTAACAAGATCGCCTAGTGGTCCAAGTAGTGGGTCGCTTACTGAGTATTCTTATACTCACCCCTTTTCTCTTCATATTTTTTTCAAGTAAAGCCAAAGACAGATCGGCGAATGAAAAGAAGAATCCATGACCGAACTTTTGGGACTTGACGTCATTTTTTCACTAAATTTTTCTCAAATTTCTATGTTTTGGTTTAGGAGTCAGGCGTTTAAAATTCTTTGATTGTTCTGTTTCGTTATTCATTTAATTATTACTTTAAATTAGAGTCAAGTATACTTCGAACAGTGATTTTATGTTTTTATTCTTTTAGAACTTTATTTAATAAAAATGGTTTTCTTTCTTTTCTTTAAATTTACAAAAGACTCATTTTTAAGTTATGCATACATGTACTATCATCTTCCGATAATTGTTAGAGAGTCGGGTAGTTACATAGATATTCTCTCCTTTTATCTTTCTTTCATAATTTTTTAAATAATGTTATTTTAATAAGTAATGATAAAAATGGATAGATGGAAAACTTTTGCGTGGATGGGGAAAAATCATATACTAGGTGCACGTGTATCTAAATGAACATGACACTACTCTATTTTTGTCAATATTTGAAAAACTATCATATTGTTAAAATTAATCCTTCTTCCATCTTAACTTCTTTAATTAATTTTTTTTTTCTTAACTTTTTTTAATTAATTTTTTTCTTTTAATACATTCCTATCATTCTCTTTTTTCTCTTTCTCTATCTCTTTTCATTTCTTTTTATTTTTATGTCTCTCCCATTTCTCTTTCCTATACTTGCATTTTTTTTTTCATTAATGATTTTTTTTTTTTTGTTTCTATTTCCTTTTTAAGATCTATTATTTTTACTCAATTCTGGTAGAATTTTTATTTTTCTATTAAATACATTAACTATTCATGTTTACCATCAATTCTAAGAGAAATAAAATTCTTCTGTCTTTTTTGTTTAGATTTTAATTTGTGTATGATTGACTAATAAGAAACACATACATTTTAAAGAAAAATTGAAAATAAAGTTTATCATCAAATTAAATAAATGTGAATATACTCGATTTTCTAACCTAAATGTCTATAAATTGACACACAAATATATATATTGCGCATGAAATTTTAATTTATAAGGTTATGCCCTATAATTAATAAATTAGTCTAATTTAAATTAACAAATGTACGTGGACATCACCTTTTAGACTTTTTAGACATTTTTTTAAAATTTTCCTTTGAACTTTGAAGTTGTATTAAATGCTATAAACTCTTTATAATAATTATATATTTGTTTTAATCAATTAAATTATCACTTTAACTTCTAAACTTTGATGCTTATTTAACTTTATATTTGAAAGTACAAATGTTCAATCTAGTCTTTATATTTTTAATAAATATTAATTAATCCATCTATCTTATTTTTTATCAAAATTGATCAAATAATAATAATAATAATAATTTTCATTCAAGTACACATATATATATATATCTTTTCAAAATTTATAATAATTTTCATTAAACGATCACAACAGATTTTTTTAAAAAAAAAAACACACACACACATTAGAATTTATCTAAACTACGGCCACAAAAATTGATCAAATTCTAAAATGACGAAAATGGTAATTGAAATTAAATCTACCAATATATAGCTTCTCCAATATCACAATCTTTTTTTTTTCTAATTTAGAAATATTTATTGTGATGCCACGAAGCACGTGATGCTGCTTAAGCATTACTCCACGTGTGCAAGAAAACCCTTCAACTAATCACACGTGTACAATTTCTCCCACGCTTTTTATTTCACTCGGTTCTTCTTCCTCTCTTCCAATCTGAATTTCGAAGCAACGCAAAAAATGGCGGACCCTAAAACCAGAGCTCAACTCGCCGGAGGAATGACCGCCACCGACTCATGGCTCAGAAAGCACCGTCTCATCTACACGGAGGCCACACGCCATCCTTTCGTCCTCACCATTCGCGACGGCACCGTCGATCTCTCCGCCTTCAGAATCTGGCTGGTAAGTTTCCAGAATCCTCAAATTAGGTCTTCGAAACCGATCGATTTCACATCCAAATCACAATCCGATTTGAAATTCTTCAGGAACAGGAGTGCGAATTTCTAAGATCATTCGCGGCATTCGTCGCAAGTGTGTTAGTGAAAGCATGGAAAGAATCGGACGATCGTGCAGATGAGGAAGTGATTCTCGGGAGTTTAGCATCTCTTAATGACGAATTCGCGTGGTTCAAGAAAGAAGCCCTAAAACGAGACATCAATTTGACTGAAATTGTTCCTCAGAAAGCCACGGTTGGCTATTCCAGGTATAGATCGAGACCTGAATCGGGCGAATCACAGGCAAGATTGCTTCAATTTTTGTTTTGTTTACTTTTGTTGATTTGGATTTAGGTTTCTGGAGAGTTTGATGAGGCCGGAAGTGGAATACACGGTGGCGATAACGGCGCTTTGGGGGATAGAAGCGGTGTACCATGAGAGCTTTGCGTATTGCTCTGAAGAAGGAACAAAAACGCCATTGGAATTGAGAGAAGCTTGTGGAAGATGGGGGAATGAAGGATTTGGGAAGTACTGTAATAGATTGAAGGAGATTGCGGATAGGAGATTGGAAATGGGGAGTGGAGAAGTGAGTAAAAAAGCAGAAGTGGGATTGTTGAGAGTTCTTGAATATGAAGTTGGGTTTTGGAATATGATCCGCCCTCCTCCGCACCGCACTGCTCCGGTCGTCGGAGGGGTTTAAATGAGAAAAAAAGAAAAAGTTTAAATACTATTTTGCGTTTGTAATGCGAGTTTTATTACAATATGTCTAATTTTAGTCAATGACTAAATTATATTATAAATACGTTAAATTATATGTGATATTATTAGTGTTCATTCTTTAGGTCAGATCGACTATAAATTGACGATAAATAGTGGTACTAAGTGGGTTTTGAAAATTACCTCGATTTAAGAAAATGTAGAAATCTATTATTTGTTATATTATTTATTTATTTTNTAGTGGGCAAAATCCAAAAAGATCAGAGAAAGTGGAGAAATCCATCCTTTTTATTTTATTTACTTTTGTTATTTATTTATTTTATATATTTATATATCATATTATATTTATTTTATTATATATTATTTTATATTATATTATTTATCTGTGTTTTCATTGTGTCGTTGTACACTCAAATTAATAGAGTTCCTATCGTTTTTTCTTTAGATGTAGATCTTAAAAGATGTCGGTTTTTTTTTTATAATTAATAAATTTAATGTTATTTTGCATCTTTGATATCTATTAAAATTTTAATATAAATATAATATTTTAGGATAGTATTGTCATTAAAATTAAATTGTTAGATTATGATTAAATTTATTTTCATTCATCAAGGTCGATTGGTAATTAAATATGGTATCGGAGTAGGGTTCAAGTCATAAATTGATATAAAAAAAAAAAAAAAAAAACCTATGTTTATATTTAAATGTTGTGTTTTTTATTGTAATTATTTTTTCTAATAAAAAACATTTGGATTATTTTCATATATTTTTGTAATTTAAAAATGAATAAAGAAGAGTTAAGTCTAGTCGATAGTGTAATTACACATAAAATACTTACAAGTAGAAATATTTTTTAAAAATATATAATACTTATAAGTAAAAAATATTTTTTCAAATTGATAATATTGGAAGTAAAAATTAATACAATATCAGATTTAGAAAAGTAAATATTATTAAGAATAAAATTTAGAATTGACAATGTATTGGTTTTTAGTCGATCAAAGAAAAATCTACTTAGTTTTGAAAATTTAAGTCGTAATGGTTATCATATTGAGACTGATACAAAAAATAATACGGAGTATCTTTATATTATATTTTATTGTCTTATATAAGAAATATATACAAGAAGAGTTGTCTGTTTTATCTTCTGAATTATATTATAGATATATACAAGTAATTAAAACATATGCAACAATGAGCCTGAAATTCATGAAATTCAAACATATTTACGATTTGGCATGGGATTAGGTCATTCAGGGAATAACTATTAAGAGTTCAAATGAACATCTATTGAAGAATTAGAAAGTTCTTCAATCTAATGAATTATAATGTGATGTTTACTTTCAAGGTAAATTAATCATTAGATCATTACTAGTTAAAGTATACACTAAATCACCTGCATTTTTAGAACGAATTCATGGTGATATATGTGGATATATTAATCCACCAAATGGATCATTTCGATATCTTATGGTATTAATAGACGCATCTAGTAGATGGTTACACGTGTGTTTATTATCGAGTCGAGATCTTGCATTTCTAAGATTACTTGCTCAGACGAAGTTAAGAGTACAATTTTTCCTGATTATACAATTAAGATCGTTTGTCTTAATAATGTTGGTGAATTTACATCCCAAATTTTTTATCGTTATTGTATATCAATTGGGATAAGTGTTGAACATCTTATAGCTCATGTTCATACACAAAATGGTCTAACATAATCATTTTATGAAGCACAGACACAGATACGGCTACATGATACGGATACGATCGGATACGATGATTCGTCAATTTCTAAAAAACTAAGATATGGATACGTCTAAGGATGCATTATTTTTTTTATATTTTTTTAATATATATATATATATAAATGAAGATACTGATACGTTGAAGATAAATTTAGCATATAAGTTAATAACAATAGCACAAAATAGAATACAATAAAAAAAAAAAAAATCTAAGATGTTGAAATACAATAGTTAATAAAATGCAATAGAAAAGTGACTCATATTGCAAAGAAGAAAAAGAATATTAGAGACAGAAGTATGAAGATTAACGAAGAACTTATTGTTGAAGATATTCAAATGGTTTATATTTTGGTGAATTTTGTGGGGACTCAAATGTAAAGATGGAGATTAGATGATTCTAGTCTAGGGTTTGGTCTGTTATTTATTTTTTATTCTTTTAGTTTCAGACTCGAGTAGTGAGCTTTTTAAATAGGTTGTCTAATTTTAAATTAGGAAAAATTAGATAAGTTACTTGTCTTTTTTAAAATAATAAAAAATAAAAAAGTACGCATAGAAATAGATACGTCAAATCGCGTGTAATATACGTATCTGGAAAGTATCTGAAAGTATAGATACGTCAAATCGCGTGTCAGATACGTATCTAGAAAGTATATGGAAGTATCAGTATCTGATACGTGTCTGATACTGATTCTTTGCCTCACTTGAAGTATCTGTACTTCATAGGAATCATTCATAAAATGTTTGCAGTTAATTGCTAGACCATTGCTTATGTAAGCTAAGCATCCTACATCTGTATAGGGACATGTTATTTTGCATGCAGCGTCACTTGAATGCATTAGGTCAGTATCTTATCATAAATACTCTCCGTTACAATTAGCTTATGGTCATGACCTAAATATGTTTCATTTAAGAATTTTTGGATGTGCAGTATATGTTCCAATTGCTCCACCGTAACGTACTAAGATGGGACCTCAAAGGAGGTTAGGAATATATATTGGACATGATTTTCTATCAATTGTCAAATATCTTAACCCTAATGGGTGACGTATTTACCTCACGATTTGTTGATTGTCATTTTAATGAGACAAAATTTTCAACATTAGGGAGAGAGAAATCAAGAAGTTGGGAAAAAATTACATAAAATGCACCGCTATTATCTCATTTAAATCCTCGTACATATCAATGTGAACTTGAAATTCAGAAGATAATTCATTTGGAAAATACAAAAAATCAGTTACCAAGTCCATTTATAATTGTAAAGAAAGTAACTAAGTCATATATACCAGCTGCAAATATTCTATTGAAAATTGATATCCCAACATAGCAAGTTGTCACTAATAAGTCCGGCACATGCTAGAAGTGTGGTAGACCAGTGGGTTTCAAAGATAAAAATCCTCGAAAAATAAAAAAAAATAATAGTCAAGAAAACTTGGTTGAGGATGTAAATACCCATAAAGAAATTTATGACATGACTAATGAAGAAAATGGAATACATAAAGGTAATAATAGATTTCAATAAACTATGTCATGACAAGAAAAAGATGGAACCGAACATGTAGTTATTGACAATATTTTTGCGTATAACGTTACTCTGGATATTATATTTGAAAATGAGAATTCTAAACCAAAATCTATTGAAGAATGTCGACCTAGAAAAGATTGGCTTTAGGAAAAAACAACAATTGGGGCAGAATTAAACTCACTTTCAAAATGCTAGATTTTTGGACAAGTAATCCAAACATCAGAAGGTGTCAAACCTATGGAATACAAATGGGTATTTGTGAGGAAAAGAAATGAAAATAATGAGATCAAAAGATATAAAGTAAGACTAGTTGCACAAGATTTTTCATATAAATCTGGTATTGATTATGAGAAGACATATTCTCTAGTGGTGGATACAATTACACTAAGATATTTAATTGGTCTGACTGAATATAAAAGTCCGAAAATACATCTTATAGATGTAGTCACAACATATTTGTATGGATCTTTGGATAATGATATTTATATGAGATTTCCAAAAAGATTTAAGGTACTTAAAACATGTAAATCAAATTTTCAAAAATTGTATTCAATAAAGTTACAGAGATCACGATATGGATTGAAACAATCAAGATGAATTTGATATAATCGACTGAGTGGATATTTGTTGCAAGAAGGATGTCAAAACAATTCAATATGTCCATGTGTTTTTATAAAGAAATCACAGTCAAGATTTACTATTATAACTGTGTATATTGATTACTTAAATATAATTGGGACTTCTGAAGAGTTTTCAAAGACAATAGAATATCTTGAGAAATAATTTGAGATGAAATATCTCATAAAAACAAAATTTTGTGTTGGCTTGCAAATCAAACATTTAATAGATGGGATATTTGTTCATCAGTCAACTTATATAGGAAAAGTTTTGAAAAGACTTTATATGGACAAACTGTTGGGATGATGCCCTAAACTCTCGTGTCCTGTAGTTTGTAAACACAATTTTTAACAAATGCTTGTGATGTATATATTGGGGTTGATGCCCTAAAGTCTCATGTCTTGTAGTTTGTAAACAATTTGCACGAACGCTTGTGTTGTATGATATTTACTTCACATCTTGTATTTTTGCTCAGTTACTTGTTTTATTTGCTTTACCATAAACCAATAAACATAAAATCCCTGGTTATCTATATGTGACTCAAGCATGTATGTGGTGACATATAAGTGGATCATATCTTGAGTGATAACCAAAATGGTCTGTAGTATATGGATATATGAGGGAAACCTTATCCTGGTAACGCTACGGATGCAGCTCGCTTTATGGAATGGTCACAAGTGTTGTAACTTGTCACAGATGGTCTGATCCTGATCATTCGTGTTGGGGACATGCGAGCGAGGGCGTTCTATACAAAGAGTTTGTATAAGACCTGACCACGAAGTGTTAATGTCTCGTTATATAACACCGTTCATGACAGAGACTTCACTTCACTAGGATGACCATAGGTAACATGACCTCAATTCTGAGTGAGTTGAGAACTCTTGTCATTGAGGGTGGTTCTTTGATTTGTATGGGTGCGAGTGGCCAGATCGCCGATTTAAACCTGCCATTTTTGGGATTTGTCTAATTTGGGAGTTGGGAACTCAGCCACACAAAATAGAATTTACTCCTTCCCCGAGACAGGGTAAGTAGATAGATGGCTCCCTTAAGGGTTGATTCCGGGGCTTGAATGATGTGGCGCCACACCTTCTCTTGGCCCCAGAGGTGTTCACACATTGTTGGACTATGTTGTATTGTTCATTAGAGGAATCAGGGGTATTTAAGAAGTGAGATGTAACTCAAGGGCATAACGGTAATTTGGCCCAGTTGTACTTACGAGCGTCTGAGAAGGGTCATTGTACTCATGATTGGTTATATCCGATGGACACAGAAATATATCTGTGGTAAGAAGAGTTCAGCTATTGGTCTTTAGTGGAATGTGTGGCAGTTAACGGATGGTGGATCACGTGGCTAAAGACTTTAGTCAGCTATTCACGGACCATTGGAGCTTCGAGCCACAGGTCCATTAGGTCCCCTGGGTAGCTTGGATAAAGTCGAGAACCAGTATTTGGGTTAATTTGAAATGTTCAAATTGACAAGAGGAAGTTCGATTATATATGAAATAATTGGACTGGTTAATTATATATGATATAATTGGCTAAATGTATGAGATACATTATTTTGGAGGAAATTAGATATAAATATGATTTATATCAAGTAGAGGAGAAAATACTATAGTAGATACGTGATATCAATCTATAGGATAAAAATATAATATTATTATATTTATTGATTAATTATAAGATTATTAATCTAAAATTCACGTTCGGACGTGGGTAAATAGGGCAACGTCGGTTAGTGTAACTGATGAGTTAAAATGAAAAATGTTTTCATTTTGAATCATCCATCGTTCAATCGCCCAAAGAGAATTCGCAAGTGCGCGTTGGAGAATTGTAAACAATCGCTTACGTAAAACGAGAGCCTACAAAAGTCCTCTCCGCCTAAACGATCGTCTACCTCGCGCCTAAACGATCACACACTATTTCCTACACGATCGGATAGCCTCTCTAAACGACCGTATAGTGTGCCGATTTAGGCTAAACGATCGTATATCTTTTCCTAAACGATCATTCAGTAAATCCTACACGATCGTGTAACTTCTCCTAAACAATAAGCAGTCTACTATGCGATAGCGTCTTTTTCCCTCCCACTTGCTTATCGTCTACACAATTCGTGTGTCTTCCTTCCTCTACCAAATTCACCAAAGACCACGCTTTGGGTTCTCACTCCGAGAATACCTAGGGCTCTTTAGTGGTGGTGTCGTCCCCACGGTGTTCGTGTTCACGTTTGTTCGTGTTGCTGCAGTCGACGCTTCCGATGGGTGTTGGTAGATCACGTGGAGGTTTTCCACTGCTGTGAGTGCCGAAGATTGAAGATAGTCTTCAACTGGTATAGTACTCTTTCCCTTGTTATTTATCTTGTTCTGAGCATGTCGTTAATTAAGATTTGTTTGCATAACTGTATGATTTGAATGTATAATATGTATTTAGGTCACTGTGAGATCGGAGCGATCCGAACATGCTCATGGAACTCTTAGATATGTGATCCTTCAGTATAATATATGATATTTTCTTCACTTGTTGTCTATGAATATTGGATATTTTAGTTTCTTTACCACAAACCAATAAACTAAGATCCCTGGTTGTCGTTTGTAACTTAAGTATGTATGTGGAGACATACAAGTGGATCATGCCTTAAGTGATAACCAAAATGGTCTGTAGTATATGGATATAGGAGGGAACCTTATCCTGGTAACGCTATGGATGCAGCCCGCTTTGTAGAATAGTTACAAATGTTGTAACTTGCTACAGATGGTCTGATCCTGATCATTCATGTAGAGACATGCGAGCGGGGGCATCCTATACAAAGAGTTTGTATAAGACCGGACCACGAAGTATTATAGTCTCATTAAATAACACCATTCATGAAAGAGACTTCACTTCACTGGGATGACCATAGGTAACATGACCTCAAGTCTGAGTAAGTTGGGAACTCCTGCCTTTGAAGGCGGTCCTTTGATTTACATGGGTGCGAGTGGCCAGATCGCCGACTCAAACCTGTCACTTTGGGGATTCGTTTGATTTGGGAGTTGAGAACTCAACTACACAAGATGGAATTCACTCCTTCCCCGAAGCAAGGGTAAGTAGATAGATTGCTCCCTTAAGGGCTGATTCTGGAGCTTGAACGATGTGGCGCCACACACCTTCTCATGGCCCGAGAGGTGTCCACACATAGTAGGACTATGTTGTATTGTTAATTAGAGGGATCAGTGGTACTTAAGGAGTTAGATGTAACTATAGGAGAAAAATGGTAAATTAGTCTAGCTGTACTTATCTGTGAAGGGTTATCGTATAATTGGTTATATCTGATGGACACATAAACATATCTGTGTTAGAAGAGTTCAGCTATTGGTCTTTAGTGGAATTTCTTGCAGTTAACGGATGGTGGATCTCGTGGCTAAAGAGTTTAGTCAGCTATTCACTTACCGTTGGAGCTTCGAGCCATAGGTTCATAAGGTCCCCTTGGTAGCTCAATGGATTCAAGTTGAGAATAAGTTTTAGGATCAGTTTGAAATGTTCAAATTGATAAGAGGGAGTTCAATTATATATGATATGATTGAACTGGTTAATTATATACGATTGACTTTATGTATGAGATACATTATTTGGAGGAAAATGATATAAATATGATTTATATCTAGTGAAGGAGAAAAGACTATGGTTCATATGTTGCATTTGATGTGATATTAAGCCATAGGTTAATGAATATAATATGATTATATTTATTATTTATATTGGACAATTATAGGATAATTGTGCCGGCATTTTCTTCGTAACCGTGTGATAGTGGGAAGTTTCATTTAGTTTTTGTAATTGAAGAACAAAATGAAAATCGTTTTCATTTTGCAAGAGATCCATCATTCGCTCACGTTTGGTGTATACATCCTATCGCATAGTGAACCGAGAGCCTACACGATAGCTCAACGTTTCTACACGATCGTATACACGTGTGCTTCTTTCTAAACGATCTCATAGTATTTGCTAAACGATCGTCTAGCTCTTTGCTAAACGATCGCGTGTCCAAGCGTTTACTAAATGATCGTCTATACCCGTATGTATCACTTACTCATTACCCGCATGTATCACTTACTCATTACCCACATGTATTGTCCATGTGTCTCGAGATTATATACTATTAGTGGCATCAATAGAAAAAATCCACCTTCTACTTGTCAAATTGACTATAATTAGTGACATTTGGTGGATTTTGAAGGACATACATATATTGGTGACCAATCTAAAAAGATTGGAGAAAGTGGAAAAATCTATTATTTGTTATTTTATTTAGTTTTGGTTATTTATTTATTTTGAATATTTATATATTATATTATATTTATTTTAATATTTATTTATTCTATTATATATTATTATCATATTATATTTTCTCCATATCCGTGTTCTCGTTGTGCACCGTTGTGCTCCTCAAATTCACAACAATCTACGTATTGTAGATTTTTTTTCTTCAAATATATATATGGTCAAGTCTATTAGCCTTCTCTGTGATCTTCAAGATGTAGATTTTAAAAAGTAATAAAATATTACTAAAATAAAACATAATAATATAAAACAACACAATAATAATTTCTTCTATTGATGTCAAATTTTAGACAGATGTGGATGTACTTGAGACCTCCAAAAGAGAAAATTTGTACATTGATAAAGTTGTACACATGTATGTTCCTATATTTCAATCGGAGAGAGAATGTTGTGGAAGTTACAGAGTTTGAGAGTAGGACTCAAAGTCATCTCATATGAAATTATAATGATTATTTATAGACAAAGTTGACTTAAGGTATTTTCTAGGGTTTATAAGTTGCCTTGGGATAATTAAATAATCAATTGGGTCAAGTAGTATGTCTGATTTCATGTTTGGCTCGCGTCGGCCTTCGCCTTGGTCCAAGGTCAAACGTCTTTCTTAAGCTATATTTTAGGTCTAAAACATTCTTTTGAGTCGGGACATGTACAAAACATGTTTCATTAGACATTTGAAAATGGTTGGTTGAGGTTACTAGTTTAGGTCAAGACGAAATCAACTCCTTTTTCTAAGTCCATTTGGTTTTTAGTTGACACTTTCGGTCTGTATTATGGTTTTTCTTGATTTTGGCGTTTTTAAACGTCAATTATACCTCCATAACATTCTCTGCTAAATACACATTTTAGTTTAATACCTATTAATCAATTGAAAATAATAAATAATTATGAAGTATAATTTTAATAATGATGAAAAATATTAAAATTTAATTAATTACACTTCTTTTAACTTATTTAATAAATACTGGCATGATATTTGTACGAAAAAATTGATGTAAAAGTGTAAATTGTTTAAAGATGCGCAAAATTGTGACAAAATTTAAACTAAAATATTGACATTTTAAAACTTAAGGGAGACACTAGATCAAAATTAATGTATTGGATCAAAAGGTATTTTTCTCTAGTTATTATTATTATAATAATGTTGATAAAGATAATGGTTTGAACTTTGAAGTATTGAAACGTAAAAGGGCATGCTAACCAAGAGAGAGAATTTTACCTCTTTCATTTTAATTTTAAGTTGTAAATTAAACATCAAACGTGGCTGTACTTTAGTTGTGGGCTCGAATTCTAGTAGCCACATACTCTGTTTTTTTTCCTCTTTTTTCACACACATATATTTGCTTTCTATTTGTGAAAATAGTTCTACATTTATCAACGGAGATTAGAGCTAATCCAGGTTCATCTTTCCTTCATCTTCAGATAAGCATGCATCAAATGATTAATGACAAAAATCCAGTTTTAATTGCAAACTTTGAATTTGTACAACTTTCAGCTTTTAACTCACTAAACAAAAATCAGCCATATAATTTTAAATTTTTATGATTTCATTCTAAACTTAAAACTAGTAAAACCAATCATCAAATGAAAATCGAACTCTCTGGAGTCTAATAGCTCAATAAATTTATATGATTATGGTCAATATTTACGTTGATATTGTGCAGCAATATATTGGAATGGTATACTATCAATTTTCAGTCGATGAGAATGTAACGACCCGAGTTCAGGAGGGGTACATGAATGAACCAATATCCCATCCGAATGAGAGAGATCTTGATGACATGAAAATATGATTAAAAAAAGCTTAAAATAATTGAAAGTTACCACCTATACCAACAAGGTACATTCCTTTTGGTGGCGTGTGCTTAGCTTGGAGCAATCTTATGTTGGGTGACCTCCTAGATGGGATGCATGTGAACACGGAAAAAACATGCTGAAAAGACCCGTATTGGCTTGTGGGGACAACTTTCACGTCTAAAACCATTCAAGGCATATAAGAACGACATAGCCAAGTCGCAGAGGACACAGGAAAATGCTAGGACCATCAGGTGCTGAATCCGAATTCGACAATTTTTCAATCTACCTCTTTTCATTGCTTATTACAATAATAGCATTTAAAAATTATATAAGATACACAAAATTTAAAAGAAAATTAATAAATAATTTAACGACATGTCAAATAATAAATGAAAGAAGTTAGCACTACAATTACAGATGTATCGACCATTAGAACTGCGTCCTAAAATTGGCTGTGACAACCACGAATACAGCACCAATAAAGCATTAACCAAAGTTTATTCAAGAACCAACATCTGTAACATAACAGTTATAGAAGTAAAGCATCGACAATTTATACATTCATAACAGCTAAGAGAGCAAAGGAAAGAAAGGAGATGTTAAACTCAACTATCAGAAGAAGAAAAGAAAAAACCCAAACTTCAGTTTCCACACAAACAACTCTATCCAGAATGTCCCTAAACAAGAAACTGAATGAACTCAAATCTCTAAACTAATTACAACTGCAATGATATAAAAATCATTCTAATTCGCTTTCACTCGATCGATCGATTACCTCAACTAGCATTTTCTACTGTGTCTTCTGCTCTTCCTCCTACTACGTTCATTGTCGGAATCAGATTCTGATTCAGACCCCGAGTCTGAATCAAAAGAATCAGAAGACGAATTGTACCTCATCTTTCTTCTCCCCCGCTTCTGCTTCTTTCCCCTTCTTCGGCTCCTTTCTGACTCTGATTCAGATGAACTGTAATCTGAACTGCTTTCTTCAGAAGAATCATTAGATTCAGTAACTGATGAGGACCCACTATCAATCTTAAATACAGATGCCTCACTGTCGATTTTGCATCGGACCGATGTTTTCGTTTACTCTTCTTCTTCGAATGCTTCTTGGGCTTCTTCTCCTCCCCAGAATCTGGGTTGTCCAACTCCAATGAGACTGCCATCTTCATCCTCAGCTTCGGGTTTTTGAGTTGTTGAGTTCAAGATGGTCGGGACATGTAAACTCGTTCCTTTTTGCATTCATAGGTCCAGTGTCCCATCTGATAACATTTCTGGCACTGTGTAGCAGCTCCACCAGCACTAGACATAGAGACCTTAATGTCATTTCTTTCACCCAATCTCACTGCCTTTTCAGTACTCATTAAATACATCTGCCTCTTTGCTTCCATTTTCTCCTGCCATCTGCTAGGCCATTCTTCTTTCTACCCATAAGCATTAACATTCCGAGCGGCAGTCGCAGCTGCTCGTTCGGCCTGAGCGCAGCTAAGGCCTTTTGCAGCACTAAGAGTCGCAGCCTTAATCCTTTTAGCAGCAGCTTGCAACTTCTCTTCCTTTTTACAAGACATGCTTTATTTGTTTTAATATCTGAATCCAAACACAATGGCGAGGAACAATCAGAAATTGAAGAGTAAGATCGTGACGAGTTACCAAATTAAGAGCAAACAGACATTACGAGAAAAACCAAACGAGAACTATTAGGTTTCCTTCTTATAGAACATGATGTGATTTCACATCTAAATATAAATAAATAACCGGGCGGAAGATAAATTGGAATATTAAGATCATAGAAAATCCTAGATTACAAGAAGATAAATCGTACGAAAAACAAAGAAAAAAACCAAGAACAAAGCAAGAAGCAATTTAGGTTTCCACCCGTAAAACGAGGGAGAAAATTAGAATAAAATCAAATCAAATTATAGCTTAAAACAACGCAATCACAAACAAATAAATAAATAAATAAAAATATAGTGTTTCTGATTAACAAATCGTAATCGAAATAGAACGCTGATCTGGTTCGTAAACAAAAGGGGAAAATCTGAAAGATCGAGTGAAATTACGCAACATTTGCAACTATCAAACCCCCAAAATCAATTGAAATTAGAGGAATCGCAGTTAGAACATACCTTTCATAGGGTTCGAAGATGAAGTGGAATCCAGTTCGTAAGCGAAACGGAGAGGAGCGATCTTGAATGAAACGAGAAATATCGAGGAGGACGGAACATATAACATCCCAACCCGATTCCAATTGGGTTGGGTCGGGTCCCCGATTATTATTGACATTATTTTATTTTATTTTCTATAAGAAAAACAAAATTGAAACAATGAAATAGATCTTGGACCTTTAATATTAATATTGTTGTTTTCAAAACTTATCAAAGGAATATTGTTGTTTTGGGAGTTCGAGGCTAGAGGTCGAACGTTGAGGACTCGACTAATATAGAGGTCGAACGTTGAGAACTCGACAAACAAAGAAAAATTTAGAAACAATATGTAAATTAGGGTTGTCGAAGGTTGAAATTTCGATATACATAAGCCGAAACTTCAACCCTTGACAAGGGAAAGAAATCTCGCAAATCTCGCTAATTTTGTATATTAGGTTGTCGAAGGTTGAAGTTTCGACACACATAAGTCGAAACTTCAACCCTCGACAAAGAACATAAGTGGGTGAAGCAGATGGTAGGAGAGAGCGATACGGGAAAAATAACAACAATAACAAAGATAATAGGAGAGAGCGAGATTCAAAACGAGATTGTAGGAGAGAGCAAGATTCAAAGCGAGATTGTAGGAGAGAGCGAGATTCAAAGCGAGATTGTAGGAGAGAGCGAGATTCAAAGCAAGATTGTAGGAGAGAGCGAGATTGTTAGAGAGAGCGATATCTATTGTATATTCAATTTTTTTTATTGTAATCAATAAAGTTTTAATTTAAATTTATTTTAAATATTGTCTAATTGTTTTATAATTCACAGAGATCGAACAATCGTAGACTCCATGAGGTTGCGAATGATCTGGACCATGTTCTTACTATATGTAGTGACAACCAAAGCTATATGGAGGAAATTCATTATATGTACGGTATACCTATTGTTCCTCCACCAGCTCCTAGACGTAGAGGACCTGTTTGGGAAGAGGATGAGTTTGATGAGGTTGCACATAATGTGGAAGAGTTGCCCCCTATGATGCAGACGCAAAGTCAAACTGATTATGCTAGTCCAATGATGCCAGCATTTGGTTCAGGACATTATGACTCAAAGGCTGATCCTTCGTCTTCATATGTGCATGGACATGGTCGGGGTCGTGGAGAGCATAATGAATATTTATATTATGAAGCGCCTACAGAGGTATCAGAGCAACATTAAGAAGAACCCGAGCAACCTCAAGTTCGAAGTCGACAACGACAATCAGCTCGAAATCAACGACGTCCGCCTTGTGGGACACATTGATTTTTGTAATTATTTTTATATAAATGAGATATTTAATTAACATTTTTTTATTTTTATGAGTTATAAATATAAAAATTGAATATACAATAGGAGAGAGCGAGATGTTCAGCGAGATTTGTAGGAGAGAGCGAGATTGTTGTTCAGGGAGAGCGAGATGTTCAGCGAGTACTCTCAATCTCGCTCTCTCCTACATCTCGCTCTCTTCTCAATCTCGCTCTCTCCTACAATCTTGCTCTCTCAATCTCGCTCTCTCCTACAATCTCTGAGAATGGAAGCTCCAATGGAAGTCATATACAAACCATCTCTGAGAATCAATCTTCGCCATTTTATTTCGATCATTGAATTTATCTCAGCCGTTGCCTACTGAGAGAATTTATCATTATTTTCTCAGAATTTTTGGTTATTTTGTTTGTATGTAAATCATGTTAGGTGAAAGTCCATTCTCGAGCGTGGTAACTTGCATAACTAAACTTTGTTTTTAGTTTAACTATATAAAGATGGAAGTTTTGAACATTTTACCTTACAGATATGTAACATCTTGAGTTAATTCAAAGTGTACTAAATTAATGATAACATAGCATCCATTAATGATAGTTCTTATGGTTTAAATTAAATTAAAAACCTTTTA
>NC_052360.1:61234291-61238938 GCF_009727055.1 Benincasa hispida | reverse complement strand
AGTTGTACATTATTCTTTTATTTAAATTGTACATTATTATTTTAATTAAGTTGTACATTATTCTTTTAATTAACTTGTACATAACTTTTAATTAACTTGTCTTGTACATTATTCTTCTAATTAAGTTGTACATTATTCTTCTAATTAAGTTGTACATTATTCTTTTAATTAAGCTGTACATTATTCTTCTAATTGAGAAAAGAATATTTTTTTAATTGAGAAATAAATTTTTTTTTCAGATCATGGCTTTAAACCTAGGACATGTTGATCCCGATGTTTTGTACGACGAGTCCATTCATCAATCATCTGTTGTATGGCGAGATCGTACTACTGGAGAAATATCGTGCAGGTGTCGAGAGGCAGTTCTCCAGCGCACTATCTCGCTCCACCCTCGAATACTATCGCTACTACACACAACCTTGGTCGAGAGATGGAGGCCCGAGATGCATACATTCCATGTGTCTGTTGGAGAGTGACTATCACTCTACAAGACATAGAAGTGTTGTTGGGCCTGCCTGTTGACGGTGAGCCGGTCACCGGAGTGATGTACGATAACTAGTTAGAAATTTGTCAACTGTACCTCGGTGCGACCCCACTTGCTGACAAGATTAAAGGATTGAAGTTAAGTTTAATATGGTTAGGAACACAATTTCGTCAGCTTACAGATGATGCAGACAAGGAAACCGTCATAAGATATGCACGAGCATATATACTACAAATGATTAGTGGAAGTTTGTTTTCAGATAAATCAAGTCATTTTGTTCACTTGATGTTCCTGCCACTGTTAGCTAACCTCCATGATGCGGGCCGATATTCGTGGGGTGGAGCATGCTTGGCATAGTTGTATAGACAACTATGCAAAGCAACAAGACCTGAGGTTTGAGAGATAGCTAAGCCTCTCATACTTTTGCAACTATGGGCTTGGGAGCGATTTCCAACAATGGCTCCACAGCTACATGTTAATGACGCTCAACTAGTTGGACAAGCCTACGGTTCTCGATATGTTGTTTTAATTCAATTTAATTTTTATATCACTAATCTAGTTAATTTAAATTCTAAATTATCAATTTAAAAATTTAGGTGGAGAGACAAATTTTGTGTGACTAGGACAGCCACACATGTAATCAACCAGTATAGATACATGTTTGNTGGAAGAGTTGCCCCCTATGATGCAGACGCAGAGTCAAATTGATTATGTTAGTCCGATGATGATGATGCCAGCATTTGGTTCGGGACATTATGACTCAGAGGCTGGTCCTTCGTCTTCATACGTGCATGGACATGGTCGGGGTCGTGGAGAGCATAACGAATATTTATATTATGAAACGCCTACAGAGGTACTAGAGCAACATCAAGAAGAACCCGAGTAACCTCAAGTTCGAAGTCGACGACGACAACCAGCTCGAAATCGACGATGTCCGCCTTGTGGGACACATTGATTTCTGTAATTATTTTTATATAAATGAGATATTTAATTAACATTTTTTTTATTTTTATGAGATATTATTTTTTTAATTTATTCTTTTTATATATTATGAATAGTAATTATTTTGATATAGAAGCTTTTAAATGTCACTGACATAAATAATAACATCAGATAGTCTAAATCTAAAAGTTAGGTAAAAAAAACTTCAATATTCAAATTTACATATTTTAGATAATAATTTGGGGACATATAATAAATCAAATGAATACTCGAAACCTTCACATGCAAGTCTATAAATAAGACTGTATTATTGATATAAAGAACAGAAATATCACAGTAGTGAGGTCAAGATTTTGAAGGAGTTTTTTTTTTTTAATTATAAATAATAATAAAATCTTTATGATGTCAAGCAACAATCAAAAAGCATAAGAATATGATGAACCAAAAAGATGAAATGGCCCCATCTACAAGCAATAGCAGTTAAATTCTAAAAGATTTATCCAAATGAGTGTGTTTCCAAATGGGTTAGAAAGAATAATATATCAAGCTGGAAACTCCCAAGTTAAAAAGAAAAAAACTGGAAATTCTCGCTCTCTCAATATCTCGCTCTATCCACTCTCGCTCTCTCTCAATATCTCGCTCTCTCAGATTTCGCTTTCTCTCACTATCTCGCTCTCTCCGTTCTCGCTCTCTCTCAATATCTCGCTCTCCCCGCTCTTGCTCTCTCTCAATATCTCGCTCTCTCAAATTTCACTCTCACAATATCTTGCTCTCTCTCAATATCTCGCTCTCTCCGCTCTCGCTCTCTCTCAATATCTCGCTCTCTCCGCTCTCGCTCTCTCTCAATATCTCGCTCTCCCCGCTCTTGCTCTCTCTCAATATCTCGCTCTCTCAAATTTCACTCTCACAATATCTTGCTCTCTCTCAATATCTCGCTCTCTCAAATTTCACTCTCACAATATCTTGCTCTCTCTCAATATCTCGCTCTCTCAAATTTCACTCTCACAATATCTTGCTCTCTCTCAATATCTCGCTCTCTCCGCTCTCACTCTCTCTCAATATCTCGCTCTCTCTGATTTCACTCTCTTTTAATATCTCGCTCTCTCTCTTACTCTTCCCTCTTTCGTTCTCTCCCAATACAAAATTATTTTTAACACTTCAAATAATTATGAGTGTTATGAGAAAGGTCTCCGGAATGAGGAAGGTCTTTCGTTCTCTCCACATCAAATAATTATGATGAAGGTCTCCGGAATGATAATTAAACAAACTCAATAATAATGTTAGGGCAAGGTCGAGGGTTCAAAGTTCGACGTACAAAAAATATGAAAGGGGAAGGTCGAGCGTTCAAAATTCGACCTATTTAAAAAAAACAAACAAACAAACAAACAACAATATTTTTACAAATAGTTTGAAAACAACAATATTTTCCTAAATAGTTTATAAAAGGACAATATCCTTTTAATTTTCCCAACAGATCTAAGCGAAAATACGAATTTTTTTAAAAAAAAAATTTTTAATAAATAATGACAAAAATAGTGTTGGGGGGAAAATATTTTCAAAAATATTTAGAATCGTGTATCGGGTACACGATTTCCGTTCAATCTCGCTCTCTCCTACAATTTTGCTCTTAATCTCGCTAGTGTAATCATGTACCCAGTACACGATTTCCATATCTTACAATATCTCGCTCTCTTCTACAATCTCGCTCCCTCCTACAATATTGCTTTCAATCTCGCTCTCTCATAATCTCGCTAGTGATATTCTTTTTTTTTTTTTTCTTTTTTTTTTTGAAGTATAAAAATTACTTTGGAATTGGGAAGCCCTTAGATTCTTATGATTTATGTTTGTATTATTTAGAAGAATGAGTTTTAGAAGGTTTGCATAATTTACAAGCTTGAAATTTGTAAATATTTGAATGTACAAATCTTTGAGATTTGTTTTGAATATTTTTGTACTTCTATTATTTCAAATTACTAGTTTAAGTAAAACACAAAATTATACTTGACTTACAAAACTAAAATTCATGAATGAAAAATTTGTAATCCAAATGTTCTAATTTGTGTATTGGACAAACAATGCTAAAATTAGTATAACTCAACGGTCACAAAATGATACAATGTGGGACTTAAAAACGACCCCCCTGGCCCTTACTTCTCATGGGGGTTGTCTTCGTGTCCCTCTAAATTAGGTTCACCCCGTTGTCGCACTCGTTAATGACGAATACGTCTTCGATCAGTGTCAGCAACATTGAGTCGTCTTGTTTGTTGAATAATACTTTCTACGTTCATCAATGTTTGCTGACACATTGAACCCAATTCTAGAAGGTTGTTTTGCACTGAGCTTGGAGCAATCCTATGTTCTACACATTAAACCGCTTTTGGTGGTGTGTGCTTAGCTTGGAACAATCCTATGTTGGGTGACCTTCTGGATGGGATGCATGTGAACACGGACAAAACATGCTGAAAAGACCCATAATGGCTTGTGGGGACAACTTTCACTTCTAAAAATATTCAAGGCATGTGAGAACGACATAGCCAAGTCGCAGAGGACACAGGAAAATGCTAGGACCATCAGGTGCCGAATCCGAATTCGACAATTTTTCAACCTACCTTTTTTCATTGCTTATTACAATAATAACATTTAAAAATTATGTGAGATATACAAAATTTAAAAGAAAATTAATAAATAATTTAACGACATGTCAAATAATAAATGAAAGAAGTTAGCACTACAATGACAGATGTATCGACCATTAGAACTGCATCCTGAAATTGGCTGTGTCAACCACGAATACAGCACCAATAAAGCATTAACCAAAGTTTATTCAAGAACCAACATCTGTAACATAACAGTTATAGAAGTAGAGCATCGACAATTTATACATTCATAACAGCTAAGAGAGCAAAGGAAAGAAAGGAGATGCTAAACTCAACTATCAGAAGAAAAGAAAAAACCCAAACTTCAGTTTCCACACAAACAACTCTATCCGGAGTGTCCCTAAACAAGAAACTGAATGAACTCAAATCTCTAAACTGACTACAACTGCAATGATATAAAAATCATTCTAATTCGCTTTCACTCGATCGATCGATCACCTTAACTAGCGTTTTCTGCTGTGTCTTCTGCTCTTCCTCCTACTACGTTCATTGTCGGAATCAGATTCTGATTCAGACACCGAGTCTGAATCAGAAGAATCAGAAGACGAACTGTACCTCCTCTTT
>NC_052360.1:61207903-61229287 GCF_009727055.1 Benincasa hispida | reverse complement strand
CTTCTCCCCTCTTCTGCTTCTTTCCCCTTCTTCGGCTCCTTTCTGACTCTGATTCAGATGAACTGTAATCTGAACTGCTTTCTTCAGAAGAATCATCAGATTCAGTACTGATGAGGACCCACTATCAGTCTCAAATACAGATGCCTACTGTCGCTATTTGATTTTGCATCGACCGATGTTTTCGTTTACTGTTTCTTCTTTCGAATCCTTTTGGGCTTTCTTCTCCTCACCAGAATCTGGGTTGTCCAACTCCAATGAGACTGCCATCTTCATCCTCAGCTTCGGGTTTTTGAGTTGTTGAGTTCGAGATGGTCGGGATATGTAAACTCGTTCGTTTTTGCATTCATAGGTCCAGTGCCCCATCTGATAACATTTCTGGCACTGTGCAGCAGCTCCACCAGCACTAGACATAGAGACCTTAATGTCCTTTCTTTCACCCAATCTCACTGCCTTTTCAGTACTCATTAAATACATCTGCCTCTTTGCTTCCCTTTTCTCTGCATCCTGCTAGGCCCTTCTTCTTTCTGCCCATAAGCATTAACATTCCGAGCAGCAGCCCGCAGCTGCTCGTTCGGCCTGAGCGCGGCTAAGGCCTTTTGTAAGCACTAGAGCCGCAGCCTTAATCTTTCAGCAGCAAGCTTGCGACACTTCCTCTCTCTTGCTCTCTCTCAATATCTCGCTCTCTCAAATTTCACTCTCACAATATCTTGCTCTCTCTCAATATCTCGCTCTCTCAAATTTCACTCTCACAATATCTTGCTCTCTCTCAATATCTCGCTCTCTCCGCTCTCACTCTCTCTCAATATCTCGCTCTCTCTGATTTCACTCTCTTTTAATATCTCGCTCTCTCTCTTACTCTTCCCTCTTTCGTTCTCTCCCAATACAAAATTATTTTTAACACTTCAAATAATTATGAGTGTTATGAGAAAGGTCTCCGGAATGAGGAAGGTCTTTCGTTCTCTCCACATCAAATAATTATGATGAAGGTCTCCGGAATGATAATTAAACAAACTCAATAATAATGTTAGGGCAAGGTCGAGGGTTCAAAGTTCGACGTACAAAAAATATGAAAGGGGAAGGTCGAGCGTTCAAAATTCGACCTATTTAAAAAAAACAAACAAACAAACAAACAACAATATTTTTACAAATAGTTTGAAAACAACAATATTTTCCTAAATAGTTTATAAAAGGACAATATCCTTTTAATTTTCCCAACAGATCTAAGCGAAAATACGAATTTTTTTAAAAAAAAAATTTTTAATAAATAATGACAAAAATAGTGTTGGGGGGAAAATATTTTCAAAAATATTTAGAATCGTGTATCGGGTACACGATTTCCGTTCAATCTCGCTCTCTCCTACAATTTTGCTCTTAATCTCGCTAGTGTAATCATGTACCCAGTACACGATTTCCATATCTTACAATATCTCGCTCTCTTCTACAATCTCGCTCCCTCCTACAATATTGCTTTCAATCTCGCTCTCTCATAATCTCGCTAGTGATATTCTTTTTTTTTTTTTTCTTTTTTTTTTTGAAGTATAAAAATTACTTTGGAATTGGAAAGCCCTTAGATTCTTATGATTTATGTTTGTATTATTTAGAAGAATGAGTTTTAGAAGGTTTGCATAATTTACAAGCTTGAAATTTGTAAATATTTGAATGTACAAACTTTGAGATGAGTTTTGAATACTTTTATACTTCTATTATTTCAAATTATTAGTTTAAGTAAAAACACAAAATTATACTTGGCTTACAAAACTAAAATTCATGAATGAAAAAATTTTAATCCAAATGTTCTAATTTATGTGTTGGACAAACAATGTTAAAATTAGTATAACTCAACGGTCACAAAATGATACAATGTGGGACTTAAAAACGTCCCCCTGGCCCTTACTCCTCATGGGGGTTGTCTTCGTGTCCCTCTAAATTGGGTTCACCCCGTTGTCGCGCTCGTCTACGACGAATATGTCTTCGATCGGTGTCAGCAACATTGAGTCGTCTTGTTTGTTGAATAATACTTTCTACGTTCATCCTGACACATGGAACCCAATTCTGGAAGGTTGTTCTGCACTAAATATTGTTGAATGTCGCCGATAAAATTATTCTGTAGAATAAAAAAAATATTAAACAATATTCATATTATATATATGAAAAATGTCTAATTTGAAATATCTTACCATGCAGTAATAGTAAGCGTCGTCTGGTGAGATAAATCACCTCGTGATCGAATTGTACCGGGGAAAGTAGTCGTCTGATACAGCTGGCCCATCTGTTAATTCTCCCTGTGCACAATGATCACGTCGTCCATGCCAGTAGGATAAATACTCCGCATGGATTCGACGCCAGTCTTGGTCGTGCTTACCCCTTAAATCGATCAAGTGTAGTTCTGGGATTGTATAGGACAACGAAGGTATCGTTTGTCGCATCCCAAACTGTCTCAACACACGATCTGGATGATGCACTCTACTATATGGAAGAATATAAGAGGCTAACAGTCAACCAGATGTCTTCACCATCACGACAGTAATCAGGTAATGATGACCAAATCTGTGAGTATGGCGTCTAAATAACCTGACAAAAGAAATAATAATATGTATACACATAAAAAATTTTAAATATTCATTTATATACATATTTACTACCTGATTGGGCGTCAGCATGTCGAATGTTTTCCAGTACATGAGCAACATATTTGCTGACTGTTCAGAGGTAGCTTCACCACTCCATCTAAAATTATAAAAAATACAATTAATTTATATTCTTACATAAAATGATAACAAAATAAATATATAAATAAAATAATACCTGGCACTAAGTGGACGATGATATGGGGCCTGTAGTTGGACTTGTGGTGCTACGATTCGAAATCGATTATAAGCCTACACTTGTAATAGTATCAGTGGCCCCGCTATTTCTGTACAACCATACAAGACATGCACCACCCCACGAGTACGTACCAGCATGCTCGAAATCAGACAATAATGGGAGGAACATGAGATGCACCAAAGTATTTGACTTGTCAGCAAATAAAAATCCTCCAATAAGCTACAGGATGTATGCTCGTGTGTACCTATGTAAGTTGATGTCGTCGGTATCGGGAGGTAATTCGGAAAACTGGGATGCCAACCAAGGGATACTCAATCTTGATCCCTTTAGATCCTCTGGTAGAACGCCTAAGAGCTCTTCACAGACGTTCTTCCATCATACAATAGTGAGCCGGTCAGTGGTTGCCCGTCCACTCTTAACCCAAATTGTACGGCGATATCCTGTAGCATAATAGTGCATTCTCCACAGGGCAGGTGAAATGTGTGAGTCTCTGGTCTCCAATGCTCAACTAGAGCAGTAATCAGGTGCCAATCGAGCTGGATGAAACCAATCTGTGCAACCCCTAGAAAACCCACCTCCTGAACGTATGGAATGCTCCAATGCTCAACTAGAGCAGTAATCAGGTGCCAATCGAGCTGGATGAAACCAATCTGTGCAACCCCAAGAAAACCCGCCTCCTGAACGTATGGAATGATGCGATGATCAAATGGGATAGTACTCTGTGCAGTCGCCTCCCTCCTCCGACAACTCAACACTGTAGTGGACGAACTATCTCATACTGCCTATGAACGATGTGTGTTTTGTTGGTACAATTGGACAAGATTAGAAGGACCAGGCTCCATTACCTAAAAAGTTTAAATTATACATACATACATAAATAAATTATACATACATACATACATAAATAAATTATACATATATAAACTATAACTATTTATACATAAACTATAACTATTTATACATACATAAACTATAACTATTTATACATAAACTATAACTATTTATACATAAACTATAACTATTTATACATACATAAATTATAACTATACATAAACTATACAAAAATGTAGGAATATACCAAGTAAAATTCAGCCCAAAAACATGCAAAAACATATATATAAATACAGATCAGCCCAACTAGAGAAAGAAATATACCAAGCAAGATTCGACAGCAAAAAAAATGTAGGAATGGAGGATTGAAAGTCGAGTAAAATCAAAGTTTTGAAAGATTTCGGTGAGGAAAATCAACAATAGTTTCGATGAGGGATTGATGGTTTGGGCAAGAAAAATCGGCAATAGGGAATATGAGTAGCCGTTTCTGTGAGGAAGAAGAAGGGGTGAGGCGGAGCTTTTAATGTGTGGTACACGACTTAGAGTAATCGTGTACTCGTCAGTCAAACCTCCATGACTGCCATGCCAGATTGGACGTGCTAGGTGGCCAGGGAATCGTGTACTCGGTACACGATTCAAACACCTATTTTTGTCATTATTTATTAAAAAAATATTATTTTTAAAAAAATCCGAAAATACACACACAAGTTGAAAAATTATAAGGATATATTAAGTAAAATAATAATATATCGACATAATACATTTTAAAAAGATTTTAGTTCTGATTTTTTTTTCTCAGGA
Organism: Benincasa hispida; assembly: GCF_009727055.1. Classification (NCBI taxonomy): domain Eukaryota; kingdom Viridiplantae; phylum Streptophyta; class Magnoliopsida; order Cucurbitales; family Cucurbitaceae; genus Benincasa; species Benincasa hispida. The sequence goes on along the minus strand of NC_052360.1, from coordinate 61,224,829 downwards.
TGAAATCAAATTTAGATTTGAAATTGAGATGCATATAAAATAAAACGAAAAAAGAAAGAAAGAAATTTTAACTAGAGGCCATTATTACGAAATTTAAATATAATAATTTTTTATTCTAATTAAAGTTTAAAATTAGGAGATGTCTAAATCAATATAACAAAAAAATTTATTTTACTCTTATCACAAATATTAAAAGAATAGTACAAGATTTTTTGGTTTAATTTAAATATTAAAATTAGAAGGATGATCAAGTTATCAAATCAAAATAAATAGGGTTCTTTGGACATATTGCCAAAAACCAATTATACTTTTTAAAAATAGTCAAACAACATTTTAGTTATTAAAACGGCCAGAAAATTCTAATAGTTACAATTTCGTATTTGGAAAAATGACAATTATACCCTCCTACGAAATCCCTATATTTTTTGTGGGTTTAAAAACAAAATCTTTTGAATAAAAAAAACCTAATATCTACGTCTACACTAATAACAGAAAGTAGTAAAAGATACCTCCATTCTTACTCACTTCAGCTATCCCACCGTTTACATATATCATTCATCTTCCATACCTCATTCAGCTACTCCAAGCAAAACTGACTTTAGAAACCCTCGAAGCCATTATCTTCTGAAACCCTGGAAGTCATCGTTGTCAGAGAAGCAACATCCATCCTTGCAGAAGCATCAACATTCAAAGCTCCAAAAATCATACGATTCTCCGCACATCCTCTGTGGACGGAATCTTTGTAGAAGCCATTGCCAAAACTCACCTAGGAACCCAGGTAGGGATTTCAAAGCACAACCCCCCTCCTCCCCCCTCCCCCCACAACATCTGCTTCTTATTCGAAATAACGAAGATCACGGAATAGTCGCTTACTTTGCCCTATTTACCCCATTGTATTCACTTTTTTTAACCACTACAATGTAACTTCAACTCTTCTACATTCTAAGATATGAAGAAGGTGACTTCAACCACACAAATAAGATCGAGTGATCGATTAGGGGCAGCAGGTATAACTGGAAAAATAAATAAAAACTACTACAAACATAACTCTGGACAGTGACGGTGAGGTATATATGCCATTATAAACTTACACCTTGTAAAACTAACATACTGACTTATTGCAAATGCACGGAGAGGAATTGGCTAGAAAGTTGGATTCGCCGAAGAAAAAGTCGGAAAATCCTGGTAAGAAAAGGAAAGGGGGGTAACACTGAAAATACCAACCCCAAAACACAAAATAAGAACAAGTAAGTTTATACAAGATTTTGAGGGCTTGTTTCACTAGGACTTGGAACATAATGTTGAAGTGAATGAGGTATGTACAGTGTAGTTAATTACATTATAAAAATACCAGAATGTAGGAAGAGCAATTTGGTGCCCACAAAGAATCAGAAGAAAACTTGGTAAGGGACTGTGCCAACTCAAGTATAGATGAGACCAACAATGACTTTGAGGAGAATCGAACAAATGTCACCAAAGCTGCAGCTGCACTACAAAAGGTATAGCCATAAATACAATGTACTTGTATAATAACATACCTATGGTATATACGTCTTCTTACTCTTACTCTGGTAAAATTCATGTGCATACGACTGCAAGTCAAGATTCCTACGATATAAGGCAACACATGCATAAGAGTAAGGAATCATGTCCATATCCCATCTTCTATACATGCATGCCCGATGAAGAATGTTGATTTAAAAATGTTTTGTTCGATCATGAACCTCGAATTCATACTCATTTATAGGATACAACTGTAAAAACAACATACACAACTTTAGTAGCACATACAAAATAATTGTTAATAAGAACAAATACACAGTACTCAAAAAATAACTCACGTCCATAGTGCGACTCTCAACCAATGCTAATCGAATAACACCCTCAATCCAAGGAGATAAATCGGTCCATTGGAAGCTAGAAAATGTATGACGTTCGTAAAACCATCTTTGAATCATCGAACGTACGAACTCAAGGAGGGGGATGATAGGAAGCTCTCGAGCAGCTCTTAAATTTAAATTTATGCTCTCGGAAATATTGGTCGCCATCAATCCATACCTCCTCTTAGTAAAGAACGCCCTCGCCCACCTAGAAAGCTCAACCTCTTCTAACTCAGTCCTAATCGACAAAACTATTCCTTTCAATTGCCTCATGTAAAATTTACAATTTATAATTATGTACGCCCTTGTACACAAATCAAATGGGTGGTCTAAAAACTTCGATTTATGCCTATTCTTAGTGATTTTGAGTAGATGGTATACACACAAGTCATGCTCAATAGAAACATACACATTCCTAATGCCTTTAGCTATGCTAGGATGTTTATCAGATACTATAACAAGATCATCTGGCTCACCAAACGAAACCTTCAAATTGCGGAAGAACCACGCCCATGAGCGATCATTTTGTGAATCAACTATAGAAAATGCAAGAGGAACATTTGCAAATTTCCATTCAATGTGCATGCTGAAAGTATAGTGCCAAATTACTTATTCTTTAGATGTGCACTGTCAACATAAATGATAGATAAGCAATGTTTTCATGCATTAATACAGGTAGCTAGAGCCATGAAAAAAATTTTAAACTTACAATCATCATCCACTTCTTGTGCTGTATACGTCCCTGAGGAAATTGATAATTAGTACAAGTCTCAATAAAGGATTCAGTAATTTCAAAATAAATACAATGAAAATGTATATTAAAAGGTAATTTCATACCTGGATTTTTTTCCAATCAAAGTTGCTAAAAAAGTGGGGATCAGGGCATACGAATCCTCTGTTGACCCCCGTATCGATCTTAATGCAGTTTCACACCCTCTCCAAGCTTTTCCGTCTAATGCTAACATAGATTTAACACACTCACTCACAATGAATGAAGTTGCTTGCCTATGATCACTTTTGCCAGAATCTATTGAACATACGTGTTTGTCCACAAATTTACGAATAATCCACATCTGACCTTTAGCAACCAATGATGATCGAATAAACCAATTGCATCCATTCTCTTTGCACCTCATTACTAGTTGTGTACGACTAGACTTCACAGTTTCCAACTAAAAAATGCGTTCCAAGGAAACGTATATTGCTTTCTTCAGTTCAATCTTGCTGTGGAAAACATAACCTTCTTTAAATACAAGATCTTTTGACATGGCATCAACATCAACCAAATCAACGAATTTACACTCTATCCTACTACTACTGGAGCCATTAAGTACATGACTATAACTGTCATGCATAAACCCTGTATTTGAATCCACCTCATTGTCACCCTCACCCCATTCCACAACTATGCAAATATCATCGGACATATTGCTAGCAATAATAGAAACTAGAAAGATACCAAAAAAAAAACATTCTTGTCTTCTGAAAGATCTAGAACTATACATAGTTAAACCGGTAATAACTTGATTACTCCGAATACGTAATTTCCTAACAATAATCTCTGTGAACTATCGAAAATTGGAATCAACTGAAACATGCAAACAAGCAATATTAAAGTTATTATATTGTTTGTTGTCATCCCACATGCCCCCGTATAAAATCCGATCTTCTGAAGCGACATTCGACTGAAATATAAACAAAAAGAATTGCAATTATGATTAACATTAAACAAATATCTTTGAATCAAGACAAGCATATACTCATAAATTGTTATATTCAAAAAATACACCAGCATAATGGAAGAAAACTCATAAAATAACCCATTAGGAGGAAAGTAGTGGAAACAACCCCAATGGCATAAGGGAAGAAATACCCTTTTCCGATGTTGTGTTCCCCTAGTTTGATTACATCTAAAACGACTGCAGACCAGATAGAAGAGGAGAGAAAATACTATGTTTTCAGGCGATTAAGGTTACGTAGAAGGGAGAATCTGCAATCAAACTAAACCCACCATAATGACATAAGGGAAGAAATACCTTTTCCGTTGATCCAAAACGACGGCAGGCCAAACAAAATGAGGGAGTAAATACTCTATTTTCCGGCGACTGAAGGTATGTAGAAGGCAGAATCGACTGCAATCAAATTAAACCCACAAAAATGACGTCGGACCGTTAGTTTCAAATACGCAGAAAATACACGATTTTGGGAGATACTCCTACAAAGGTGGAAGATGGCGTGAGAACTCCAAGGCTATGTTCAGAAAATCAAATTAGTTGACGGGCCCTACACAAACGTTTTTTGGCCATAAATCATGAAAATAAAAAATTGGCTATTTCCCCAATGCATTTTCTATTTAGGCCATACAACACAATTTCTCTAAAATTTTCAACTCAACTTTGAATATATGTTTTGAAAAATTGCCATAAAGTTAAAAATACATTTTTTAAGAATTGAAAAAAAAAATTGATATATATATATATATACACACACTAGTAAGGAGTGGCATGTGTTTATGAATTTTGTAGTGAATATTGAAAATTTATCTTTTTTTTTATTTTTGAATCATGTCAATTTATCTTAGCAAAGTTTTTTTTACCAACTGCAGATTTAATTAAAAAGCCAATTTTATAATTATTTAGTTTGAAGGATATTCATTATTTTAAATTTATTTTCTTGTTTGTTGTTGGTTGCTATAATTGAAATCCTAATTTTAAAATTATATCATAGATTGTTCGTGAAAAAAAGTAATTTTTAAAACCAAATAGAATCAATTCTTCTAACATATTAAGATATAGTTATTTAATGTATAAAGATGATTATTAGGCTTACTAAAAAAAGGTTATTGTGTTAGTTATTATTATTTTTATTATTTTGTTTGCAAAGATTTTTTAAAAAAATAAATTTCAGTAGGTTTTATATGTTAAAAACACACCCAACAAACTAAGTTTTTGAAAATAATTTTTTTGTCATTATCAAATTTGTTTACAACAACTTTGATAATTTTTTATATTTAAAATGTAAAATAGATGTTTTTTAAAAGAAGGTAAAATAGATCTGCATTTATAATTTTTAAAGTAAAACATTAAACGTTTTTTTTTTCAAAATCTTCATAATTCGATTTTCATATTAATATCTCCAATAATTTTCTCAACTCCTTAATCTATATCTCCTCCTTAACTAATTTCTCCATCATTCCTATCTTGATCAACTTTTTTTTATCTTCCTCAGGTTAACTGTACTTATAAAGTTAGGTAAGCTAATTCTAGTTGAAGATATCTATAAATTAGATTAATTTTATTAGTATGGATCCCTGTATTTAAATGGATTGCAATTAGATAAATATATTTAAGCTAATTCTAGTTGAAGATATCTATAAATTAGATTAATTTTATTAGTATGGATCACTGTATTTAAATGGATTGCAATTAGATAAATATATATATATATATAATATATATATATAATATATACTATATATAAATATAAACTCATAGCAATCAGATATAAATAAATTAAAAGAAGAAAAATTAGGTCAAATAATCTAAAAAATCACGGAGAATAGAGAAAATGCACATTATTAAAAAAAAATGAAGGAGATAGAACTAGAAAATGCATGTTATTAAAAAATGAAGGAGATAGAAGATTAAGAAATTAAAATTAAAAGAATCAAATTAATTCCTATATGATATTCCCTTAAATTTCTAATCTCTCTCACTATATCTCTTTATTCTCCCAAATAATCTTTTTATATAAAAATCAAACCTATAATGACAAAATCATCATCACCAATAGATTAAACTCCATTTTGTTCTCTAGTTTCTGATTGAAGCAAAATTTGCTAGACCTTAGAACAATGTTTATTCGAAATACTTGGCAAATTTTTCACTTCAAAAACTTCCTCAAAACACAATTTTGGGGATGAAGATAATTTTTTTATAACAAATAAAAAAAAAAAGAAAAATGGTGGATAATAATACCTCTTCATTAACTTGTAAAATTTGAAATTATAGTCTCCAATATTTTTTTATCCATTTTTTATGTTTATAGATACTATTACACATCCATACACTTAAAATAGACAAGTTATATTCAAATAATCATGTCCCTTCAATCTTCATTGAGAAGATTAAGAGAATTAATAAAATATATAAGAACAAAAAGGAAAGAAGAAAATTCTTCCCTTATCTTATATAATATAGTATAGATAGATAAATGAAAAAAAATAAACCAATAATCAAACGGTTTTCAATTCAACCTAAACACGATCTTAATAACCAACTCATAGTTGATTTGAATTCTTCGAGTCGTCGTTGATGCCATAAATAATAGGTGTCTCCAAATAATCATAAAATGATGTAAATAAAGATTGATTTTTCACTTTCAATGATATTAAGGCTTTCCAGTTGATTACTTTATCAATTGGAAGACCAACAGCATCACAAAAAAAGTATTTGATTTAAATAATAAGTACCAAATTGTTATCTGTTCTTATAAATGATTTTTTCTGTTCTTATAAATAAAAACTGGTTTTTGAAATTCGATAAAATTAGGATCACATTTACACCAGTCTATTAACGTTATTGTTTACGTTTGATGAATTGAGAGGCCACCCGACGACCCGCCTACTGTCATTATTGTTTTGTTTACATACTTTCAATGAATTGAAAGACTCGCCCAACCCGCTACTCAAGGTCTGTACAATCCAATTGAAGAGTGTTGTGATCTAACGTATAAAGTATGGATACGCTACCTTCACATTTATTGTTTTCCATTACGGCAGTTAAACGTAGCCTCAAATAATGAGAATCAGGGCAATGTCGGATCTGAAGCTTCATAATGTTGGTAATATTACTGTTTTGAGTTCCGACTTGCTTTGATCTCCAAACGAGAGATCGCTTCATTGTGATACTTCAAAAGCCCCACCAACCAATCCCAACCGTGCTTAATAAGTTTATAACTAACTACTACACAAAATCCCAAGATTTATTCGTAAAACAGAACACCATTTCCTAGTTAGTCTTAACAAGAAGGAAAAGAAAAAGTGGAGTCCACGAATGAAGAAGCATTAGGCGCAACTTAATATCAAACCAAAAATCCAAACGAGAGAAAGCATCATATAGTCATCTTAATTAAAGACAGAATGAACATATGAGAAGATGTCATCCCGGATTTTGTGAAATGGCTTCGGTGGCCATACACATGCCTCCCAATACTGGTGGCCCTAAAATATGCCAGCAAAAATATTTGCAGCTGTCGACACAGCAGCACCAGTGATGGCGTATTGTACGATATGCTCGTGAGAAGACTCGTCCGATGTAAGTGCCACAGCTACGCCTGTCATGGCACCTGCAATTGCACTATTCTTCTGCAATGGGATGAAAGAATGGACTAAGATTTCAAGACTTGGGACAACACAAGAATCGTATCAACAAAAATAATTTTTTATATAATTTTTAAAAATAAATAAATAAATAAACCCTTCTTACGGGACAAGAAGAACAAAGAGTCTTAAGTGGGTCTTCCCGTGCTTGTTTATAGTGTCCTACAGGAGAGGAACTACCGAAACTAGTTGAAATTCATGAATTGAATTATAACAAACACTTGCTTAAGATGACGACCAAAAATTGGGGTAGGTGGTAGGTTTTAGGTTAGAAAATCATAAATTTTAGGGATAAATACCTTTAAGTCCTTAAAATTAGGATCAATTCTATTTAGGAACTAGTTTCAAAATGTTACATATCTAATCCTTTAAGTTTTAAGTTTTATTTCAATTTAGAAACCTGAGTTTTAAATGTTACTATTTTAGTCTTCAAAAGTCCATCCATGTTTCAAGATTTACACTTTTAATCTTGATTTTCGTAAAAGGTTAATAAATTAAAAATTATTAAAAGCATTATAATTAAGTCACTATTTTTATCATTTTTAAATTAAATTTAAAATCTCACTACATAATTATTTTTAAATAATTAATAAAAATTGACGTGTAGGCAAAAACTCACTTAGTGACTCGATTTAAGGTATAACATTTTAGAACTTAGGGAATAAACAGACATTAGAGCTAGAGGTTCTAAATTTTAGGCTCAAAAAATTAACGTGTAGGACAAAACTCACTTAGGGACTAAATAGAAATAAAACAATTTAAGGTATATCATTTTAGAACTTAGGGAACAAACAGAAATTAGAGGCAGAGGTTCTAAATTAGGCCCTCTTTGATAGACTTACTTCTAATATACACTTCTGATTAAGGTCTTTATGTGCTCTAAACTTGCGTCTAATATATACATAGAATAATAAGAAGTTACCACCTAATGAAAAGTTTTATCCCGCCCCTGCCCATATAATACTTTAATTAAAACGTTTGTTAGTAAATTGCGGAAGGAAGGCTTACCCAGTCATGTGCTCCACGGGCCTCCTTTAAACCGTACGTGAGACCAGAGTAAACACCAGCAGCTAATCCTACAGCCGAAAAATAAAAATAACAAAATTAGCAGAGCGCAATGAAATAAAATTAGACAACACTAAACCAAAAGCTTGGTAGTTCTTTTCTCCACATATCCTTCCTTTGGGGTGAAATAGAGAAGATAGTCTTCCAAGGAGAAATATTATAAGCTTAAAGTAAATTTAATAGCGTCCAAACCTCCAAGAGAACAAACCTATAAAAGTGCCACGGGGAGAATCTTAAAGAGGAACTAAATAGTCCCGTTCGTGAAAAAGCACTCAACTAAATGATCCATCTAACTAGTGACTTTATAAAGACATAAACCAGATATGCAAGAAAGGCATTTCAGCCAGAATAGTATATCTGAACGATTGATTCAGAAAAGTGATACTGACCCCATTGGATGGATTCTTTTCCCACGCTCTTCACCTATGGTGCACCATAAAAAGAAAATTTATAAGATGTTTATTAACAATTACCACTGCAAATAAACCCAATACTTGATCGCCCGTTACAAGCACTCACCATGGCTTCAAGAGACTCTTTATTAGTTTCACCTGCACATCAATGAAGAAACGAGCTTCAAGCATCTCGAAGGACAAACTAACTTAGATTTTACACAAATTATACGGAATAATAAGGGGCACTTCGGTTTCAGTTTATAGAAACAATAATTTTTCTCATATATAGCCTAAAATAATGCACAATTTAAACAGGTGGTATCAATCCAAAACATATCCAATTATTAGAACTCAATTTACAACATAAATTCAAACTTAACAACATTTCAGAAGAATGAATACCTTTAAGACCTGGAAAACGTTGCTTTCTAATGCTCGCTAATTCAGGCGGTGGTACACTGTTCGAATCAACACCTGTACGAACGATATCATTCTTCCAAGCATTACAAATTTTTGTTAACCAATTTAACATCAACCATCTCCTAAACGAGAATACGCGAAAATGAAACGAAATCAAAACAGAGAGGAGATATGAAATTAAAGTCCAGTGGAATCAAAGCAAGTGGATCGGATTGAAAAATACTAAATGAAACAAATCTTACTTCCTGCAACCGTAAAATAAGCCTCACGAGACACAGATTGCAATGCACCTATCTGTACAAAGAATTATCGACATCTTAGGTGACCACATTGAGTTCCAATACAAAACACTACCAAATCAAGATTATCACAGAAATTAACAGAAATTAAGATCGCGAAAGCTTACGAACCCCAGCGGCCTTGACGAAGCTATCAGCAACGCGATTGAGAAGAGGATGGCCAAGGTCATACAAGAAGCTTCCGCCATGGGAGCATCGGATTTCATCAACCAATGAAAGATTCTCAAGGCTTCTGCCCATTTCTTCTTCGAAATCTTGTATGGAATCAGAGATTGAACTCCAAAATCTGCAGTGCAGTCGATTTGATTGCTAAAGTGAGCGAGAAGAAACGTTCGCGTGCGCTTCCCGGGCCGAGGAAGATGAAGAATATATAAGGAAGACGCCGAAGAAATAGATAGAGAAAAAGAACTGAATGACACGTGTTACAAGATGATGACATGTCGCTTTTCAAACTACGAAAAGGGCGGCTACGTGGCAACTTTACGAAAATTAAATTCGTTACGTGGATTTCACTCCGTCTATTTGCACCAAAATCAATTTATTTATAAACTATAAAATTAAAATTAAGAAAGAAATAAAAACCACACGATTAATTTGATCGTATCTTTTGCAACAATAACTAAAATAGTAAATAATTTTATAGGTATATAAATTAAATTATTACTCTATATAAGTTTATGGATGAAATTGTCACCCATTAAAATTCAAATATTAAATTACTACTTTTATAAAGTGTACCCAGTTAAAGTTTTCTTTCATCATTTTTCTTTTTCGGACGAAGGTTCATTTAGCACTCCTTTTCTTTTTTTTCGATATCCTGCTACCACTATCCGTGTCTATTATAAAATATCACAATCTATTTATGAAAAACTATTATTTGTGTCAGTCATTATACAAATAAATATAGATAGTAGTGTATCACATATTGATAGTGAAATTTTGTTATATTTATTAATATTTTGATTGATTTTTCTATATTTAAAAATAATCCTATTTTAAAACTCTTTTCAAAATAATTTAGTCTAAATACAAAGACTTTAAAATAATGTCTTTAATGTGTAAGAACATATTAACAAAATGTAATGTTATGCTGCCAACTTGAAAACACTCTAAACCCACGAAAGTTCATCCTCAATTCAGTTCAATTTGAGTGTTTCTACCACACATTCCTTCTTAAATTTAGCGGAGAAGATCTTGGTGGTGGTCTATTTGAAGGTTCAAGCTCAAATTCGAGAAATTCAGCTGAATTTGTGGAGAGATCTTCAAAGGTAATGGTGTAGTTCAAACCTTCTTATGAATTCCTCATGAGTTGCATGTTTAAAACTCAAATTAAGGGTTGTTAGAGTGTTTATTGATTCTTAATATTAAATTAATAAAACACCAGTTCCACCAATATGATTCAATTTCATATAATTAATATTTAAATCATAATTTAAATATTAAATGATTCTCCAATTTTGTTTAATTTCGACTAAATTAAATGTTTTAATTGTATTGTATACAATCAATTGAAAACCCTAAAATTGAATTTTAACATTTCAAACTCATAACTCTAATTCCAAATTTCATCCAACAATACTCAATTTATTAATCCAATTTATGAGCTAGTAGAGGGACCTAATGAACCTACAGATCATGAGCTTCAATGATTTGTAATTAATTAGTAAAACTCTTTAAAACCAAATTAATCACTATTCATTAACTATCAAGTCATACCACTATAGTTCAATAGTTGCACTTAAGCATGTTAATGCATTATTATATGTTATAATTAGTTATAATATATAATATGCATGTTTTAGGATTTGTTAAATCTAAATGGCATACGATATGCATGAACATGCTTTAATTAAAAAATAATACACATCACATATATAAAATAATTAAACAATATTAATATGATTTAACTTTGACATCCTAAGTAATCAAAAAACTAAATTCTTTTATCTAATAGATTATATATCGATTGTTTTATGATTATATCGGAAACCTATTAAATACAAAATTTAAGAACCATACGACACAAAATTGAAAATTTATAGACCTTCCACTGACTCACTCTTAATTTGATCAGGTTATGCTAATTTGGTAGTTTTAACATGTTGATCAATCTTCGATGGCAAAATTGCTAATTAGACTGTAAAGTAGTCATGACCTACCTCTTTCTCTTCTCCACTCTTACACTTTCTTTTTATTTTGTTCAAGCAAACACACTCATCGTACTACCAACCAGCCCATATCGCACTACCATTAGAGTGGGCATTCATTCCTCAAACTGATAACATTTGTTCCCAATCCGAGGAAAAAACCAGGTGTTCATTCCCAATTGAAACTAACATTCAGATCTGAAACATTCATTCCAAATTTGAGCATTTGTTTGCCATATCAAATGCCTTCATCTAGAACGATCCATTCCAGATTTGAATCCCCATTACAGCAAAACTGTGAGACAACAATATCGTGGTAAAACAGCAATGTAACACCACGTGTCAGACTACAAGCACAGATGATGACAGCAAGAAAATGTCATCATTAATGATTAATCAAGTTGGCTACCGTCAATTAAACTCATGGTTCATTTAAAAGTTAAAAACTGTTTCACAAACATCAACATATGAAGTATTCGAAATAAACTTCAACTTCAAACCTAAACCAAAATTACTGTTCACCCTAAAACTTGAAACTTCTGTTCTCCACGAATTATCAAGCTGAATATTCAAACTCCATCTCGTAAAGTTGTGGTGAAATCATACCAAAGAGTCCATTTGAATCGACATTCGAAGTGTTTATAAACACTTTTTTTACTAAGAAACACTTGTTTAAAGACCTAGAAAGTCAATCCAAACACATCCTAAAATACTGTCCACCATCATCAAATAAAGCAGAAGGTTAAAATGAAAAACAATAATTGCAACTTCAGCAAGAAAAGGCAATTCCTGCAAAAGTAGAAACAGCTCGAACTCCCCAAAAAGACCAAAAATAAACACATCCTGAATTAAAAGTCCGCTATACAGACGTCTACACTACATTTCAGGTAGATAAGCTCAGTAGAACGTAAAGATTAAAATTTGATCCAACCCAACCCAGAAGAACCGTGTGTCAGAAACACACTCAACTGAATGAGCAATGCAAGTAATAAAATCCATATCGTTTGGTAGGAACTTGCCCGTTCTTGTCTACTGAATGACATTAGTTTACACAGCTGAACCCATGGATATAAATATTTGTATACACCCCCTATCTCTTTTAGGTGTTTGGGGTGGAGGTTGGGGGGGAGGGGTTCAAATCAGATAACAAAATTGATGCCAACAACTGTTCAACTTAAAGCAACGGTTTTCTAAACTCGCGATAAAAAAAAAGGGTCTGGTGGAAGGTTGTTTGAGCGCACGAATGCAACACAAGAAGGCTTCCAATCCACCACTCGGTCAGTACACTATTTTACAGGCATCAACTAGCTCCATTGCCTTTGATGGAAAGCCTTGAAGCCAATTTGTTCCAAGACTAGCTTCCTTTTGAAGTTGTCGATTCATGACTAGTCCGGGTCCCTTTTCGCACCAAAGCATATTCACAAGGCAAACGAAAATGGAAGAAAATTGCAATCACCCTGCCATGAAGAGAGAACCTACGATCCATTTACAGTCATTTCAGGAGAGGAGTTTGGAGGAATCAATGAACAGTCTTCTCCATTCAACTGTCTATTATCTGAAGGTTTAAGCAACGGATCAGAACACTTTTTAGAAGAAATTGGTTGCTTTTCTGTATGGTTCTCCTCATCCAAACTGCTACTGCCATCATCAGCAGTTGAGCTTCTTAAAGCATTCTCATCCATCTCTTTCGGACTCTCGTGTTCTGAACTTTTGTTCCCATCAATTGGATGGGGCCTAGAGTGCTGAGAGCTCGCTGCATTCTTGTTGGGCAGAACTGCTTGGCTCAATGTAGAACACAAGGCAGCAAATACACCATCTTTTGTCTTGGAGTTTTTCCCCAGTCGCTGCTTTTTCACCTTCTCAGAATCCTTGTCCTTGTGAAGAGGTTTCCGCTTCAACCTGAGGGTATGCAATGCTCCTTCATCTTCTTCCACCGTTTCTGATTGTTTTCTTGGCGGTGGCATGTAGTCTCCATCGTCCTCATCATCATCGTAGTCAACAAGTCCACCACCAGGTCGAGGACTGTAAGAGTTGAGGACAATCAAAAACTGCTTTTGTAATCAAATTTTCTGGTTAAAGCGAATCACAGTACCTTGGTGGAGGGTAACTTGCAGCAACTCCATTACATAGAACAGGTGAAGACTGCGCTTTCTGTACATTTGAAACAGATGCAGTTGCAGTATCCTCCTCATCACTGATTGGTAACGAGTTAATTTCAGCCAGATTCAATATCTTACTTGAAGAAATAGTTAAAATATGTAGCATATAATGAAATAAAAATTCCCTGCTGCTCATTAAAAAATTATAGTGCTTTCTTAGTACTCATCACTCTTCTTTTCAGGTAAAGTTAATCCTTCAAATTTTCATTTCAGTTCACCACGGTAAGAAAATAGAAACAATGCTTACCTCTCTTCGTTAAAATAGTCTTCTTCTTCTTTCTCCAAAGCACGCTCCTCGATTCTTTTTCTAGGATCTAACACATTAGTAGTTGTGCCTCTTGTACCAAAATCGTCTAGGCACTGCAAATAGAGATGTCAAACACAAAACAGTACAATTTTTGGAAGGCAAAACAGGATATTATCTCACAAAAATTTTGAGAATACCTGCTCATATTTTACTTTTAGAGACTGAATTGAAGCCAAATACTCAAACTGAACCAACTGATTCCAGAATGAATCGACCATGTACTTAACTAAAGATTTCAGATTTTCCTGCTAGAAGCACAAAACCACTAAATAAATATTCTACCGGAATCAGCAAAGAACAAAGGTACGGTAAGAAAGATGGAGACCTTGCGGATATATTCAAATAAATCTAAAACAGCAGAGTTGAGCAGATTGTAACGATTCCCATTAGCAACAAAGGCATCTATAATTGGTTTTAAAAGATTATTTTTGATAAAATGATTTATCAGATCGTCATCCTGCATATAGACAAAGAAGACAATTCAGTACATTTACCAATTTCAATCCGTAAAAGTAGAAAATCAAACAAGTAATAGGTACTATTGTTCTTTAATCCTAAGGGAATGACTATATCCAGTATAATTATTATCCCCAATAACTGATTTCAGTGTAACTACAATTCAAAATTTAATCCCCCGGGAAGAGAGACGAGAACTGTAATCTAAAACAGCAGAATTGAGCAGATTGCAACGACTCCTATTAGCAACTAGGGAATTGATGTCAAGTATAATCCCTATTAACTGTTATTTCACTGATTACAATTCAAAATTTAATTTCCCGGGAAGGGAAGAAAAGAACTGCTATGTCATCAGTCCAATAACCATGATGAAAGAAATAAAAGATAAAATATATTCACTGCTGATTCAACTTACATGTCGAGATAAAATAGTACGAACAAACCGAACAGCTGCAACAACCAAATATTTTTCCCTTCTTTGAGTCAGTAACAACACTTTATCTATGACGTTATTCACGAGAAAGTTGGACCTGAAAACAAAATGAAATAACACAAAATAATAACTTTTATAGTTGAAATAAACTTCAATTGTAAAATAACCAAAAGGGGACAAAATATTACTTTATCTTGTAAGGGTGGTGCAGAACACAAAAGCAAAGCAGTTCACAAATGTTGGATAGTGTTTCAGGCTTTACTATGCTCCGATTCTTTAATAAACCAGAGTGTCCAGTTTTGTTGCTTAATGGATAAAGATGTTCTGGAGGGCATGACACTGCTATAACATCAATTAATTGACCCAAATGATGCTCGTAGAATATCTCGACAACAGTTTCTCTCTGCAGCGCCAAATACACAATCTCGCAGTCAATGTAAAGTGGAGATACAGCAGAAATTGTGCAAGCCTAAACACAGATTGCATCTCATATAAAAGATCAATGACAACTATTTCTGAGAACCTCATATAAATACAAGTATAAATCCACAAACAGACATCATGGACTTTGATAGGCATACCGCGACAAAAGGTGAGAATTCATATAATGTGGCATAGGCAATGAGGTATTGCAATAATGCATCTGAATAGATTTATAAACTGAGGTCACTGTAATTGGCTTTTAAAATACCACATGGATTGGCATTTTGAAGGCAAAGCCAATGGCCTATACAATTTGGCATCGAGGGCTCTTTTCTGACTTTGAGAAATCAAATAACTTTTTCAGATACAAAGACCTTAGATTCTTTTTGTAAATATTGTACAGCTCAGATCTTTGTAATCATAGTATTTCTTTTTTTTTTTTTAATAAGAATAACTTTCATTGAGAAAAAATGAAAGAATACAAGGGCAAACAAAAACACCCCGCCCACAAAAGCAACCCCTTACAAAAAAGGAGTCCAACTATGCAAAATGACACCTATAGGGTAATTACAAAAGGTCTTTGAAATCGAAGCCCACAAGGAAACATGAAAGCAAACCATCGACCAAACCTCACTAGGGTCTTTATCCACACCCCTAAAAGTCTTACTATTTCGCTTCTCCCACAAAACCCAAACAATAGCACACACCCCGCAAGCCACAAAAAGCCACCCTTCTCCCCCCTAGGCGGATTGAGGAGGAACTATAGGGTAATCATAGCATTTTCATGAACCTGCAACCTAGGTATGAACGAAGTATAGAGACCAAAAGTAAGAACATGCAACCTAAGTATGGACAAACAAGAGTGAGATATGACCTAAGGGAGAGTTTGACCCAAGGAGTTCAAGAGTAGAGTTGTGAACTCCACTCCTGTTTAGCTCAAGAAGTTTGTGGGCCCCACAACTAAAAAAGCATCATATGTCTTATTAACTCCTTATGTCGAGGGCCCTAGGAATTCACAACTCTCCAGACTTCACAACTTCACTCCTTGTTTCAAACACCTCCTAACTAGAGCTACATTCTAATTAAAAGATACAACTCAACTAGAAAATATCATTTTGAAGGTTTAACCAAAGTAAACATGGATAAAAGTAGATGGCTGAGCAAACCTGGCCTGCTCCTGATAGTGTGTAGGAATCCAGTAAACATCGGAGGATTTCAAAAAACTGACAGTGCATCTCCTCACCAAAATCGGTAATCAAGCCTTCAACCTATAGTTTAGAAAAATGTTGGTCGATTATCTTTCTCACTAGCTTAACCCTCTGTTAAAAATTCAGCTTGAAAAAAGGGTTACTACTACATGTCAATGGCACATCTGACTTAATAAATTGTATGTCGGATATACTTGTATTCACAAGTTCACTTGCATCACTTTTCCCAATATTGCCCATTCCATGAAGGTTGGCGCTAACCAAACATGTAAATAAGAACAGGAGCCCTTCCTTGAAATACTTTTTTCTTTGTATTTTTGTTCGGCCTCCTCTGCTATTGATCTGTTTTGTAGG